>NC_091944.1:4022500-4230000 GCF_041260155.1 Ptychodera flava | reverse complement strand
CGACGGTTGTGGGGTGTACGCATGTGAGCCAGCTTGCTTGCAGGTGTTTGCTAGTCCGCGGGTTTTCATGGTACTACTTGCGGTTTCAGTGTGTTTGGTGGCTTGCCTGGCCATGGGCTATCTAACCAGTGTGCTGCCGACGGTACAGAAACGGTACCACCTGTCAGCTTCGGAGACCAATTGGATCGCTGCCAGCTACGGTGTTGGAATTCTGCTGGCCATCCTCTTCGTCGGTTACTTCGGACACGCACGACATCGTCCGGCGCTTATCGGCGTGGGATTACTCATCTGCGCTATCGGAGGGTTTCTAGCATCGCTGCCACATTTCGTGTTACCTTCCTTACACCAGGACTCCGCATGGCAAACTCACGTCAACAGGAGCATCAAGGCGGAGTTCTGTCACGTGAGTGAAGATGCGGCTCAAGAGGATTATTGCTCCCAGGAGAGAGTAAGTGACAGTCATGCCAGGTCAACGACAACAGCGCTCATGTCGATTGGCCTTCTCATGTGTGGTGCTGGGATGGCGCCCTTGTTAAGTCTTGGTACCACCTACATCGATGACGGGATTGGAAGCCATAATACAGCCATCTATTTAGGTAAGAGTAAAATTTCTTGAAAGTTTATCATTTAACTTTATTTCAGGTGAAAAGTGGGCGACCCAAGCGCACACAATTTTGAAATTGTAAACCACATAGCCATGACAAAGGAAAAAACGGCGTAATGTGATGCCTATATAGTTGACAATTACGTTGTGGTGTGTCAGTCACATGAACTGAACACCTAAAACATCAATTGTAGTTATTCATTAATTTTCTCCATTGTGACGAAGTCATTTGATTTTCAGCATTCTTTGACATGCAATCATTTAATGTGTGAAGTAACGGTCCAACTTATCTATATCTTTAATACGGCTGGAGGTCGTTTGCCAACGCCTTTATATTCCAAACGATGCAGTGACATTTCTCCTCGTATTTTGTTTTAAAAACGATTTCCTTGACACTACATATTTACACTGGTATGCTTTAGTGTCAGGAAAGTCATCCTTGTCCTTGAACAGAAGTCTACGAGTATTTTGCTAACTTAAAACACCATAATCTAAAATTACAGCAGTTCTTCCTTATGGTAGTACGTACTTCGAGATTGTGAACCATTAACTTTTGTTCAAACTTTCCTCAGCGAGAGTTTCAACCATTCTCTGAACAAAGCAAGAGTAAATATCGGGCGTCACCGTGCAAATTTTAGTACTAGGAAAAAAGTACCAAACATGTACGCTTGCCGATATTTGAAATTCAAAATGGCCGTCATATATGTAAAAGACATTTTTTCACAAAACTAAGACGATGAAACTTTACTTCATCCAAGAGCTTAAAAATGACCCCAAAAGCGGCAGACGATAAAAAGTGTTCAAATTTTGAGAGTCTGAATATATGATATCGAGGCCCTTTACTCCTCGACACGTAAGTATCCGCGTCTCTTCATAATATCTTCATGATTTTATTTCAAAACTAGAAAAAGATGTTTCTCTTAGTACACATTTCAAAGCAATATATGGTTTAATTTGAATCTAGCATAGGTGAAATCTGGGCATTATAGACGAAGGAGCTTTAAATAAAATTCTTTTTTTACCGTCTGCGTATTGGTAGGTTTTCAGGCAAAAATAAGAAAACAAACATAATGTTAACATTATTACAAATAAAAATATTATTTTTCCACAAGAACCCAAATAAAATTGAGCTTATCTTAATACACCTGTGTTTTTCGTCTGTGTTTGTTTTTTCCCTGGCTTGCTGGTAGATTTTACAACAAACCTAAGGACGGCAAACAAAGAATTTTCTTTAAATGGCCTAAGTGAAATCACACAAAAGTCATGAGACGAACCAACCATTCTATATTTCCCAACCAACTCTTCAATAACGTATGTTGTTAGGAAACTATGTTTAGCACAGTAGTTTTAATGAAAGCACTGTCAAAACGGCTTTTAGAATTTACATTTTCCCAATGTTTTGCACGTGACCCCTAGACTTGGTTCAAGTCGGTGAATTTAAAAAAAATAAACTCATTTATAATAGTTTCTCTTGTGTCTCTGCTATTTCGTACAAACCTATCCGGAATTTGGCAGCTCACGCCAGGTTTTCCCAGCGATTGAATGCACCACGTTTGAGTCTGCGCAGTAGTGAGTTAGTTTCTGCCGGATTGTGATTCCGGGTGAAACTCCGTTGTATAGCAATACAATACAATACAATACTTTATTGCTCGACAACACACTCAAGGAGTGCGGTAAGGCAAAAATTACAAAACTCAGCAAACACTGGATGAAGCCGCTGCTGGGGGAGGAACTAAAGTACAAGAAATAAATTTGGCAAGAGGTAGTTTATCTTTGTGAGTAAAGATATATATGAACTTTTCTCTGTCATTCAAATCAAGAAAGCCTGGATTATACAAACTTGTGGATGAAAATAGACCATCTCGATACGTTCTGTATTTTGGACATTCTATAACAAAGTGAAATTCATCCTCAACTAAAGACTTACAAAACTTACAGAATCTTTCATTTGCAGGAACTTTAGGAGTTGACCTTCTACCCAGTTCTATTTGTAGGTTGTGATCCGAAATTCTTAGTTTTGTCAGCCACCTCCTATAGGTAAAAGATCTTATATCTAGCAAGTAACTTTCAAATTCAAATTTTGTCTTAAAAAGTCTGTAAGTTCGGAGCTTATTCCTCTGCATTCCACACTTCCTTTTATCATTATGAATGTTTTTCAGCCATGTTTGTTCATAAGTTTCACATAAACTATCATATACATTATTAACTGTGGAATTAATATTGCAAACACAAGACCATATATCGCTCCCACTGTGAGAGTTCAATATTCTTTGTATATAATTATACCAATCTGAATTCAACCTGGATGTATAAGCAGATCTCAATAAGATGTCATCTGATAAAACCAATCGATGCCAGTATTTGAGCATGTTTTTTATCACCATAAAGTGTATCGGATATCTACCCAGCTCTCCAACAACACCATCAGACGGTGCATATTTAGAGACTCCTAGGATAAATCTATAATAAGAAATACTAACATCATTGAGAAAGTTACACTTGTCATTAATTTCATGTCCCCATATTTCACAGCCATACGTCATAATAGGAACAATTAAACTATCAAAGAGTGATAATGCAACTTTTACAGAAAGTGAACCATTTTGAAGGCCCTTACGAAGGCTGAAAAGAGCTTTCATTGCCTTCAATTTAAGATTGTGAAAATTACCTTTGAATTTACCATTTGGGGTAATGACAAAACCAAGGTAACAGTACTCTTTCACTAAGTCAAGAGTCACTCCATTGTAAGTGAGTGTAACTCCTTTTACAAGATGATTACTTTTGTTGAACACAATAACTTTCGTTTTCTTTATGTTAATAGTTAATTTCCATTCACGACAAAAACTATGAAGTTTATCTAAGCAGCTTTGTAAGCCTGTTTCAGATCCTGAATCAATAAAAGATCTGAAATCATAGATCATCAGCATACATTAGACAATTGAAAAGGAGTTTACCAAGTTTGATAGGACAGTCCTCACTGGAACCAAATGTACTGGGAAGATCATTTATAAAAATATTGAACAAAGTTGGACTTAAGTTACACCCTTGCTTAACTCCTAAATTGGAGTCAAATTCTTCAGTAAAGCAATTGTTACTTTTCACACAATACTTAATGTTGTTGTACATGGACTTAATTAAGCTATAAAAATTACCATTAATGCCATATTTCTGTAATTTCTAAAGTAAACCTGTACGCCAAACCCTGTCAAATGCTTTCTGAAAATCTACAAAACAACAGTAAAGGTATCTACGACTGGGACTATAGTTTCACAGAGAAGATTTCGCATAGACACGCTGATCAATAGCCGAACTCAAAACTAAAGATTATCTGCAGTTCTCCTCTTTGCTCTGAAACCAGACTGAAATGGCGAAAGAATACCATTGCTATTAAGAAAGTTTATAAGCCTATTATTCAACACAGAGGTAAACAGTTTTGCGAGGCAACTATTTATAGAAATCCCTCTGTAATTTGACGGATCACATGTATCACCTGATTTGAACACAGGGACCAAATATGCTTTTTTCCAAGCATTTGGAAACGTTCCTGATCTGAGGATGACATTGAATAATGAACACAATGGAGTAAGTATGGAAGAACCACCATATTTTAGCATTTCGTTCAAAATACCATCGACACCTGGGATTTCCCCGATTTTAATTTACGCAAAGCTTTTAAAATTTCTGATACTGTAAATGAGGAATTAAGAATAAAACTCACATCATATTCATTGGCCGCTTCCATTTTTGTTAATTCAGAAAGAATACGTTTAGAAACATCAGTTTCTTCACAAGAAAAATTACCCAACTGCTTAAAGTGAGAAAACCATTCACTAGGAGAAATAGACGAGTCTACTTTCTTACTGACATGACTCCCTGAAATATCCTTCCACAATTTCCAGTAATCATTACGGTCTTCGGAATAAACCTTTTCTAACTTCCTCAATTGACTCTCTCTGAAAGAAGACCGTTTATATTTTAACAATTTTTTGTAATCTCTTTTCAGAGTGAAACATCTCCCTCTAATATGTGGATCATTTGGGTAGCGATTCAACAGTTTACAGCAATCTTTCAGATCTTTACGAAGTGAAAAACAAGACTTATCAAACCAAGGCTGAAAAACACGTTTTGATTTCTTCTTTTTCAATTTCGGCGTAACCTTACGTAAACAGCGATCTGAAACTTTGTGAATAATACCTTCAAATACTTTTACAATATCATCACAAGAATGGGAACTTTGACAGTCAATATTAAAATTTCTAAAGTCTTCTTGAATTGATGAACTTTGCAGAGTATTTAAGAAATCTTGTTTAGCATTATCATTCCACAAATATTTACTTGGACATGGTTTACACTCTACATCAACTGACCGCTTCACAATATTATTTATATTCATAGAAAAACCTATTGGACAATGATCAGAGAAATGTGTAAAAGCATATACTTTGAAATAATCTATCCGGTCCACTAAATTCTTTGCAACAATACCATAATCTACTGTACTAAATCCATTTCCCTTGTAACAAGTTGGTTTTCCATAAAGATCCCCTGCAGTTCTACCATTTAAAATCTGTAAGCCGTTTTGAATGCAAAGATCAATAAGTTGTCTCCCAAAGGGATTGATACTACAATTACCATTATCCATTGAAATTCTATGATGTACGGAGTCAGGAATATAATCATTAGGTGTAGGACAGTGATTTATGTCATCATGTTGAATATAATCTTGCAAATTACCTGTCCTAGCATTAAAGTCTCCTACTAAAATTATGTCTCCCAAACTCGAAAATTCAAGAATCTCAGAATGTAGAGCTACAAAATAATCATTATTTACATGCATTACAGAACCTTGTGGAGGCAAATATACACAACACATAAAAACATCACTACTGAATGAGAAAAAATCCTTATCAAGTTTTACCCAGAGCAAGTCAGAAATTTTCGAATTCATCTTATGGATACCTGACTTAAAGCATGACTTAAATACAACAACAGATCCCCCAGCAGCACGTTTACTACGTTTATGTTGTAAATTTCTATCAGATCTAAAATAACTATAACTATCAAAAGCAACAGTGTTTGACTTCGAAAGCCAGGTTTCTTGAATACACATTATATCAAATTGGTTAACAATTGATAGAAAATCTTCATCATCACATTTTTTTGATAAACCACCTTGGATGTTCCAACTTCCAACACGTAAAAAAGAACGCTTAAAATTCCTTCTTAAAACAGCAGTACTCTGTGTCTGCGAGGCAAAACACATGTCAGTGTAAAAGCTGAATAACAGAACTAGATAAATTGAAGGAAAACTTTATGAACAGCTGACTACAAATAGGAATAGAAAAAAGTAGCCAGAATAACAGGTGTGCTAAATTTAGCACTAGGTTGACAAAAGTTAATGGACACACAACAACTCTTTTGGAGCACTGTGTAATATTGTAGCCATTAGTGGCTGTATCTAGACAGTCCCAGGACATTAAAAACAAACAACATGAAAGGAAACAATGCTTCTCTTTGATGCTCTGTCACCCCATTTAATATCACTCATCAAAAAAAACCTGTGCCACCTGAATTTATATGAATTCCGTCACTGTGATACAGGTAACTTGCATTAACATATCTGCTGTGCTGGTCACAATCTAAAACTGGTTGCGATCACCCTGATCATATCTAGCGTATAAACCATGGCCATAATTATAGTATGGCCTTCTATTGTAGGGCCTATTTCCTTGGAAAGAATCTCTACTATCCACCCGTCTAAAATTTGACGGGGATCTATATGTACGAGAATGAGTGGTTACATCGCTTCTCTTTGTTGCTCTGACACCCCATTTAATATCACTCACCAATAAACTTGTGCCACGTGAATTTATATGAATTCCATCACTGTGATACAGGTAGCTATTGTTACCTAATCTATAATGATCTACAAAGACGCAGTGATTTATGTCAGAACATGCATTCTTAACCTTCTCATTAATATACTGGATTTGATTATTTAGAATGGAGTATTCACCATGGAAAGGTAAGATACCCGACACAACAATCATTGCTTTAGGACAGACATATTTAACTTCATTACACAGTGAAATTATTCCATCAATTATTACATCATCACGTAAGTAACCAACATCATTCGACCCTATATGCAAGATTACAATCTCTGCATCAATATTATTGACATTTCTCAAACTTGAAAAAGCTTCATCAATATTTGAAGCTCTAAGCTTTACAGAACGCTTATTCTTATATAACAAACTCGTGTTGATGTACTTAGTAATTGAGTCACCTAATACAAGTACATTACAGTTCACGTTACGACCGTCATCTCTTATGAATCGTGGACGATGCGGACCCGATATGCGAGACTGTGTCCGGCGATATGTAGAACTCGTCCGACTATCAGCTTCATCAACGCTGCTACGACGCGATTCATCTGGACGACTCTGATACCGGTTAGCGTACGCGTTCGGAGTACTGGGAGTTGGAACGGTAGGCGAACGCGCTGTCGATTGTGAGAATTTCGCTGGGCTCTGGTTTACCGCGGAAGACGGCGGTAGAGGATCAGACCGAGGAGTATTCGACGGGATTGGTTCTGGTGTTGTTGAATGAGATGTTTGCGGCTGGGGAGTGATATTACCAACTACATTGCATTGTGACGAAGAAGATCTGCGGGAGGTGCGACACTGGAGACAACACGCTCACAATCACGAGTTGCACCTACACCATCCTCTATTGATGACGTCACAGCGGTCGCAGAAGCAGAGGTGTTTCTCCGTGAACGTGACACGGAGTTCAAAGATTCAGCAAACGAATTCACCAAGTTTACCTTTCCTAACTTCCTAGTATCAGCCATTGTTATTTTATCATCAATAAAAGAAAGTTTGTCCATGATAGCACCGACTGAATATACAGTTGAAGCATATTTGCCCTCGATCTCCGCCACTTTGCTCTCAAGAGAATTCCGCAACGATGACAATTGTTTTTTCAATTCACGTACCTCGGCAATAACACGATCTTGACACTGCAATTCAACGGCCTTCTGTGTCTGTAACAACTGGCTCTGAAAATGATCACAGATAGACCGTAGATCATTTTTCAGTGAGGCAACTTCCTCAAAGAGGGAATTGTATCGATCAGTCAGTACTATGTAGTTACTCTCAAGTCTTTCTACGGCTAGAGAAGAAACGTGCGTATTAACATCCGTTTTGTTGACAGACTCTTCTTCTTTTCGGCCATCCACCGGACTATTTGGCGGCAAAACATCGGTCACCTCACTAGTTGGTACATCACGCGTAAAAGGGATCATCACACATGTTTCTGGCGAAGAAAAGTGGTTATCTTCATTCAAGAACCCTCAATCGCGGTATCAAACAACTCATACAGAGAGGGATGTGCTGTGGCGGGAATATGCATGTTGCTCTCTTTGGAATTGCAACACTGCACTTTACTGTTTGAATCAGAGTTCGTGTCCTTGGTGTCGAAAAAGTTCTGCAAAAATTCCTCCGCTAATCTGCGTGCATTAAAACCCTTGTAACAAGCACCTGAATAACCAACAACCTGCTTATGGCAAGCGTCCCGTCAACAAAGATCCCAGTGTTTCTTCCCACTGCAACAGCGTAGAATTTCTTACGACGTGCAGCCTTCTTGTTGCTCTTCTTGGCAGATCGACCACGCTTGGTTGACGCACACAAGTTCACCAGATCATCACCCGAGTCAAAATCCCCGTAAATAAAGTCCGGATCACTTTTTCTTCTCTTATCACGCTTACCCATTGCTTATGTAAATTAGCGAAATGATTGACTGGAAATAAAACAGTAAAAGAACCTGGGAACCACCGAAACACAGACCACTTTATGGAGCGCTAATAAGGCGTGGCCACCATATACTCTATAGCGTTCACCCCACTCATCGCGTCCACTCCACTCACGCGTTTCACATGAAAACAAAATACAAATCATCCCGTTCACTCCACTCAAACATTCACAAATCACAGACTTGAACCAAGTCTAACGTGACCCCTACACGTCACCTTTTGTAATCATGTCAACACCGACACAACTTATTTAGCTAAAGAAATTCGCTGTAAGGCTCAGTAAATTTGACATATCAATACACCAAGATTTCATCTCAATGTTGAAACTCGTAGATGGACAGTGGAAGGACATCTCATATCTCAGACTAACAGATGACTTTTTTATTACGTTGATAAATCCCCAACAGTATATCGAAACAGTCCATGCTATTCTTGACATAACAGTTTCTGTAAAGAGTGCGATAATATAATTTATAGTCGGAATATATAAGTACATGCGCCTATATTGGGGGCAGATATTCCGAGTTTCAAATGTTTAAAATACCGTTCTCGCACTCTGCTTGCGTGATCTCATTTTTTTTGAAGATCGTCGAATAAATTAAGTTCACCGTTTTATTTTTATGCAAATCTGAAATGTATTTTTCTCAAGGAGTTACACTAGAATAGCGGCCATTTTGAATGTAAAGTATCGGAAATGTATTTTTCTCAAGGAGTTACACTAGAATAGCGGCCATTTTGAATGTAAAGTATCGGAAATATCCAATAAATTGTTTCTCTCGTACAAACGTTTGCACCGTGAGCCCCGATTTTTATATTCGATTTCGAAAGTTTCCCGTTCGGAGATTTTGAACAAAAGTTGCAAGTTTTTCAATATCGAGGCCGTCCTACCGCAAGGCAACATCTTCCGCGAATTAAACTTCTCAGATTGTTGTCATTCATTTTATAAAGCTTAGCTTTCAGCTGAAGGCAAATCCTACAGATTTTCTACTTATCGTTTTCGTAAAACTGAGTCATGAATTTCTTGGTTTCCCTAGGAATGGCGCCATTTTGCATATAGTCGGTAACTTCTGTACTTGGTCCCAAAGTGTCTAACGTGACCAGAGATTTTATACTGGTAACTTTGAAACAGTTAAGGCTCAAACATTCTTGCAGCGAAGTTTAAGCAATTTTCCCTCGTCACATAAAGACATTACCAAAATTTGACAGTTCTTTTAGATATGCCCCAAACCATAACAAACGTTCCATATAAATAACAATGGAGTTGACATCCAGTTTGGTATCTGCTAAAGTGCGGGCTGCGGGTTGCGGGTTGCGGGCTGCGGGTTGCGGGTTGCGGGCTGCGGGTTTTTAGAATTATGGCTAGATTTCTAATATATGTAATATGGCATTTAGTATATAAGAAATAAAACCTTTAGAAGGTGTCTATTATCAATAATCATGACCAGGTCTATCGTACAGTATCCCTTTTCCTGCCAAGTCCATATTTTCAACATCAGGTCAAGATGGTTAAAATTAATGAAACACAACATATTCCATATTGTGTATTTTAACATAATACTGTACATTTGAAGGCTGTTGAAAACATATATGCTGTAAAATTGATTTTTTGGACTAAAGATGCTATAACAGACCATACCAAGTGGGTGAAAATACGTCATGTTTCTGAAAAAAAATCAAAATCTGCTAAACTAAAAGCGGCGATTCCGAGGACCAATTTATTTGTTCCGAGCTGCCTGGCCATCACAAATAAATAATTTGGGATCTGAAATCACTTTTCTTTCTTGCCATGGATGTGAGTGAGAAATAATACCAGACTGACAATAAAAATTCGCGCCTCGGAAATGTCGCCACTTATCGCGGAATGAAAATTGTTACATTTCTAGTATCAGGCCATAGGAAGTACAGCAAAAAACAGGATGGTTGGACAGTCTCATATACATTACGTTTACTTTTTTGTACGTGGCACACAAGTTTTGTAGATAAGATTGTAGATAAAAAGAACCGACTCATTTGAGTGTCTGGATAGAACACACAAGAGAATTGCTAAATTACTAAGCTACTGCAGTGAACTCACACTAATTAGTTTCAGCTGTAGCCAGCTGGCAAAGTAGACAACATTGTATGTCCCATGCAGACAGTTTGTCTGGGGAAGTTGAAATAAACAAGATTTGTACATGGACCAGTGCATGGTAATGTTACATTGTATTAATCTTGAACACAGGGTGCCAATCGTAAACTCTCATTTACAACCCCAGACAGAGCTAGTTTTGCCTTTGGACTAGCAGAATTTTTTGACCTTGGTCAACACTAAAGTGGCCACGGGTAAAACAGAAACTGCCCAGTTATAACACACTACACGCCAAGCTAGCAGGCTACAGCTGAAACTAATTAGTGTAAGCAGTTTTATTGCAGTTCACTGCAGTAGCTTAGTAATTTAGCAATTCCCTTGTGTGTTCTATCCAGACACTCAAATGAGTCGGTTCTTTTTATCTACAATGTTATCTACAAAACTTGTGTGCCACGTACAAAAAAGTAAACATAATGTATATGAGACTGTCCAACCATCCTGTTTTTTGCTGTAAATTCTTTGTAATGCATCTATTCACAATTCGGTTCTAGGGCACACATACAGAAAATTAAACAATGCCTACTTAATGCAATGTGTAAGGAAAGATTTGACTTCAAAAAGCGTAGAAGTGTTGTGTATTTAAATGCCGTGTATTTTTCATGAAATCTTTAAAAAGAAAAAGACGTACGACAATGGACTTAGCTTACTTTGCCGTTTCGGTTCAACCGAGGTCACGACCACAGAGAACGACATTCCGCTAACATTTTACGCGAGAATTTCAGCGGGAAAAACACGTCGGTGCGTTGACTTATTTTCAGGAATCGATCTAATAGGAATATTTTTGGATGAGTTCGTGTTCTGCAGCTCTCAATAATTGTGTATCTCCTAATATCATGAACATATTCTATGACTTGCACCTGCAGCATGATAGTCGCTCCATATGCATTTGATCCAGCGTGACTATGAAAAGTTTCCTAGGACTATTATCGTGTTCACCACAATAAAATAATTTTAAACGGCATTGAAAACGATTCTGAAAATTGTGCTTTTATCGGCGGTTGAACTAATCTGAAGTGTGAGAAGGGCATGGCATTCTATGAAAAAGTAACAAATTATTAGGCGTGTCGAGTTTCAACGAACCGAACTTCATCTCCCAGTTCATCTGTGCTGTCAACGATCCGAAACTTACTTTTAAACTATCCGTCCTAATCATTACATAAAAAGTTAATATAGCGAGTTGTTGTGAAATCTGTCTTGTGTTCATATTATTACTCATCCGTGTTCAGTCATATCATTTCGAAAGCTTCGATCGGCAGTGCGCTGTGCAACGACGAATGTTGGATGGGAAATGGACTATCCTGACGTTGGTGGTGCTTTACCAGATGTAAGCTAAATAACGGCATTATTCAAGAAGTTCACGGCTTTTATTCCATAAACAAATACATCTAGATACTATTTTAGCATTTATTCTATCTACTAGCGAAAATGATACCAAAATCACACATTTTTTCATGCCGCAACCCGCAGCCCGCAGCCCGCAACCCGCAGCCCGCAGCCCGCAACCCGCAAAATAGCGCTGACATCCAGTTTTAGTGGTGAGAGGTCAACATATATTCAATATTAGTCTTTTGTCTGTTTGTAAAATACGTTGTCTTTGTTTACTCCAAAATGAAAGTCAAAATACCTAGTGGTCAACGACCTGTGTTTTGTCCCATGATATCATTGTCGACTGAATTTTAGTCAGGAATAGAATCGCTTGTCAATAGAAACATTGCATGTTACACACAATGCGATGTATTTGCATTGCTAATATTCACTTTTAAAAATACTTTCGACACACGAATTAAAATGTTTTTGTTCCCTAGAGCAAAAATGATAAAATGATATAAAAAGTTACAATTATTGTCAATAAGCTTAATTACCTTTAATATCAAGTAAGTGTGTAAGCGTGCCGAGATCAAATTTCAATCTATTTGTTTCTTAATTTTATACAGGGGATATCAAGAATCTGATATATTTAGTGTTTATATCTCATGACGTCACAGTTCTATCATTAACATTCCAAAATAAATACTCGTCCCAGCTATCATTTGGGGGGGGGGGTATTGGGATACCACCATAACGGACTACGGCTTAACCAGGAACCAAACGCAGGCACTGGCACAAAACCTCAGACAATTACTACTGTAAGGAAGAGTCGCGCTTCTAGTCTGTTGTGGTAGTTCTTAGAGACAAAATAATTAAATTTGTCTAAATGTTCTGTCAGCAGCCGATGTCGCTGAATGGTACGACATAATATAGGAACAAAAGTCCAATCCCATCGGTGCTATCAAAACAAAAAAATCGGGACAGCAGAGATAACGTTTGTTATATATTTTATGTAAACTTTATGTAGTTTCACTGGGCATTTTTACCGGGACTCTTCTTGGTAGATCAATGCAATTTATTAAGGGACTACAGAAATGGGACAGGGTACCCAAACCATAAATCTGTGTACCTAAACCTAGTAGGAAACACACTGAAATAGTTACCTAATTGGACAAAATGTCACTGAAAAATACGATTAATTATGTTTGACCCTGACGCATTTACAATACAAGTCTCAACCTTGTACAGCCCTTTGGCTAGAGATCGACTAGTTCGCGATCGTGCGATGTCTTGGCTAGACCCATTTGTGGATTCTAGAGGTTTGAAGCTGAGGTCGTGATACGTACAGTAGAGAAGCACAAATGTGTTGTCGTCAGACACTGACGAATCTTCAGCTTAGCTGTGCATCGTATTAAGAACACTCAAAAGAATCAATGGCCGTCGATTCACCATAATGCCATTCATGTTTCATACATTGTATACTGAATTGTGTACCGTACCTGGACTGATTCTCCGTCCGGACATTATATAAACAAAATATCTAATTATGTAAACAAGCGATGCTTGTCCCACAAGTCGGGACATAGCTCCGCTGGAATCAGGGGACGTAGTGGACAATTCAAAAACACTTAAGAGGTTCTGAGAGATTGTTTACAATATTATAATCCTTGAGAGGCTCGGAGTAATAATTTAGAATGTGCAATACTCGCTCTGCGACATTTTTAATGAAGTTGTATACATTGTAAGCCAACATCTAACGTCTACGTTATCAAATTTATAGCGTTCGGGTTAATCTGAAAAGAGGTTATCAAAAATGGGCTTGTTCGTGTATTGATATGAATTGATTTTACAGACTAAAAACTCGACACTTCTGCATCGTTGCCAAACGTCTATAGCTGATTTCTCTCCCTATAATTTCCTATAATTGCTGTCTATTGTTCCCGCAGGGGTGGTCGCTACGTCGCTGGCTCTTGGACCATGCTTGGGATTTGTCATAGGTGCTGCCATAGTAACGTCCACCCATGTTGAATACTACGCCTTGTCAACCCATTACCCGCTGGTTCAACCTAATCATCCGTATTGGGTCGGCGCTTGGTGGCTTGGGTTTATCATATTTCCCTCTATCATACTCGGTCTGTGCGTCCCCTTCTTCTTCTTTCCAAAACTCTTCCCCAAGCCAACGGGGCGTAGAGGGCGCTACAAGTTCAAGTTCCAATACGAGGGAGAGCTTGCACCAACATGGAAAGGTGAGATAGGAAATGTACACGACACTTTCTAAGTCTCCCCGTTTGTTTTGTGAGTTTTGTACAATTTAAAATGAAACCACTTCAGTGAAATAAAT
Organism: Ptychodera flava; assembly: GCF_041260155.1. Lineage (NCBI taxonomy): Eukaryota > Metazoa > Hemichordata > Enteropneusta > Ptychoderidae > Ptychodera > Ptychodera flava. The sequence continues at coordinate 4,215,803 of NC_091944.1, read as the reverse complement.
ATTATAGCCAAACAAAGGACTATTTACCCGAGGCGAGGGTTGGTACTTGGTGACCATTTGCCTGAACTGAAAGAGGATGGTGAACAATGCAATTCATTGTAGCACCTGAAAAACACTGAGCCAAACCACTAAGCTTATGGAACAATGAAAAACTATGAAAACAACCAAGATTTGTTAGGTGCCCTCCCATATTTAATTATAATTAGACCCCCTTGGATTAAGTCGTTTTGTAAGATTGTTCGGCGTGGATCCAATGTACAAAAGCCTTGCCTATTCAGTACTTGGCTGTCGTCCGAGTCAGTCCGTATTATTATGGCAAGTTCAGTGGCCATGGGACTGTGCTTTGCTTGACTCTTGCATGCATTCTTTATCGTACGAGTTAACCAATATTCACCCGTCGTGTAGAACTAGTTGAATGGTACTTTACTATATGCTGATCAGTCATAATGCCAGAGCTTTGACCAGTTGTATCACTCATTCCGGAAACCATGCCGATCAAAGTTCCGACGTGTACAAAACTCGGAGATAACGCTTGCGAAAGCTTTAAATTTTAGGCCGAGATTGACCTTATCTCTGTGTATATGTGAATTTACAGCGTTCCCTGGAAAACTGAAGACGTTATTCACCAATGGCGCCCTGATGGCCATCTGCATCGGTGCTGGCGCTGAATTAGCCGTCAATACGGGGATAATGATGCAAATCCCACATTACCTGGAAACTCAAATGCAAGCATCTGAACTGTACGCCTCCATGCTCACAGGTAAATCACACCCATATCTAGCAGCGCCCTCGCATTCGAGTTGGACGACGACGTTCACAATCGATATAGGCCTACTAATGTGAGACGCAGTGCATCTGCCATTGCGAGTTCCTTAGGAAATCTTTAATATACCGATCAATATAAGTAACTGACGCCTTTTAATAACCAGCGGAAAAATTATAATTTTATTAGCAGGGAAGGAGATTAAAGTAGATTATATGAATCAACAGGTGGTTGAATTACTAATAAGTTCTTTTGAGAAGTAAACAGATGACCTGCAAGGCTGGCGTCAAAATGCTGCGGACTAAGGCTAGCATTATGTTCACAACAAATGCATTGTTTTTAAAAGCAGTTTCAATGGTATTAAAGTACCGACTCCCGAATCTTTCACACTTAGCAGTGGTTCAAAAGTAGGCCAGTGATCTAGTGGTGGTCATGGATCGCAAATAAAGACAATTAAAATCTTCATCAACAGCTTGTCATTGCATACACATGATATTTGTCCCCAAATTGCGGCAGAAAAAGCTATTGTTCTCCCGTACTTCGTAGTTATTGATATTGTTGTTTTTCTGATCCTGTTTAAGCTGCTGTCATGGTACCCATGGCGTGCCTCGGAATTTTCGTCGGCGGCGTCCTTGTCAAGAAATTGAAACTGACTTCCAGAAAGTGTACGCGTGTTATAATGTACACTGATTTGACGACAATTTTGGTCTACTTCTTTCTCTTTTTGTTTGGCTGCAATACGCAATTTTTACCCAATATCTTCTATCCTGGTACCTCAAACAGGTAAGTCGTCCTAAAACCAAGTACCCAATAATATATTTCTGCAAAGAGTGATCGAGTGGTAATGAGTCGTCTCTTTTCTTTCCAAACGGCAAAGTGATGAATTCAGCAAGGACAAACCAACGTACTGAAACTTTTTGATTATTTTAGTCAAATATACGGGTTTGGGAATCTTTTCAGGTATGAGATCTTCTTTGGAACAGTTGCTGTATTTCTGAGAATAAATTAAAATTAATATTAAATATAACCCTGCATCTTTTTCTCTTCCAGCACGAACGACAACGCTCAACTTGTGGACAACAGGACAAATCTCGTGTCTGTGAATCTGACGACATATTGTAACTATCGATGTGACTGCGACACACAGACCTTCTACCCTGTCTGCGGTACCGATGATATCACCTACTTCTCTCCCTGTCATGCCGGATGTACCGTCAAAGAACCCGGGAATTTCGTCGGTCCGTCAGGACAGCCAGTCAAGGTTAGATAGATGTCGCCGCCTGTATCTGTCTTCTTTGCTTCGCTATTTGCTATTTTGCTATTTTCCCGCTAATTCGCATGTACTTATTTTCGTTTTTATTTGCATTTTTTGTGATATAATAACATGACTGGTAAGGATTTTTGAGATTTACTAAGTCGAATTTGGCGCACTGCTATCGACTTTCATTCAAGCCCACTTGCGCAACAGTACGCCCCAAACCCATATAGTGCTTACATTGACACGTCTCTTCACTATACACGTACTCTACGCGTGCAGCGTTCCCCTTAAAGGTATACTGTCACCTGTTCCAATTTTGCCACAGCTACCATGGAAAGAGAAAATCTAACCAATCACAGATTTTAAGCGAGTGGCCGCTTTTAAAAAACAGCGCCCTCACATGGGCATTTTGGATACCAAGGAACGCCCCTTTGACTATATATGGACATATTTAGATTACAGGTGACTGTGTACCTTTAAGCTTACTAGGTATCTTGAGAGAGAATGAGAAGCGAGGAAGCAAATATCTTTTTACAATTTTTTTTAAATATTTTTTTGTTTTTAATGTCCACTACAGTTCTTGTTCAACCCATTAAAGCATGTAGATATACACAGTATTCATTTGTCAACTCAACCTGTACATGTGTGAACTGCATTGTTAAATTTGACAAGTGAATGGTGAACAAGAACAATGCTTTTTATAAATATAGAAGCCCTATTGACACGCCAAATAACTGATGTTTCATCATGCAGTTAGGAATAGCACAAGAACTTGCAATCGACATAATAGCACAAAAATAACGAAAACATCATCACAGTTACAGGTACTAACTTTTCATTCACAATAGGAATTTTAATTTCTTAGAAATACAGCAACTGTTCATGCGTAGCTAACAACTTACAGTTGAACGAAGAAGCGATGAAGAGTGTTGAGAGCAGCGTCCACGGCGGTGTCTGTGAAAACCACTGCTCAAAGATATTGCCGTTTACAATTATATTTTTCGGTCTGGCCTGTTTCTTTAGCAACGTACCATGGATACCAGCCATTATGTTGATTTTAAGGTGAGCGAGATCGAACAGTTTTTTCGACTACTGTAATAGACATATCGCGTCATCATTAACCGCAAATCATGTGACTTATTCTTCTGGATGTCGCAGATTGAGAGAATTCCATTTCGCCTTCACAACATCATGGTGAGAAATAGATATCGCTTCTTTAGCTGAGCATCAAAAAGTCATTAAAGTCGATATACATGTAAAAATATGAAAATATAATCAGGGGAAACAAGGTCGGTCACCGCAGCGGATACTTGTTTAAAGTTTTGAAAATGTACATTACAGTATGTGAATTTTCCATCCTTGCGTACGTTATCCGCTCTCCTCGACAATGACACAATGCCCTAACCTTGCTCTTCAGGGCAAATGTCATTATTTTAAGTGATCCAACCTTATATTTGTTTGTTTACAGGACGATGGCACCCGAGGACCGGTCCATAAGCGTTTCTATCGAATATATGTTCATGCACGTATTTGGTAAGTTTGATAGTTTTGCATCCGTTTGAAAAAATATGTTTCCTGCTTATTGACATTTTTGTCTCGATTATCAGTATATGAGAGAGAGAGAGAGAGAGAGAGAGAGAGAGAGAGAGAGAGAGAGAGACTGTGGTGAAGCGGTTAATGTGTTAAATGTGTTATTGAACGAAGTGAAAGTATTTAACTAAACTGCGTACAGCCGAGTGTTTATTTACCTTTGTTTAATTCGCATTTGATTTATAAATTGTTTGTCTACAGGATTTATTATAACACCGTTAATATTGATGGCTGTGGTGGATTCGACCTGTTTTCTACGACACGTGGTGTGTGGCGTGAGTGACATATGCATGGCCTACGACATTCTGACCTACAGATTTGCCTTCCTCACCATGGCCGCAATTTTGAAATTCATCGCGTTCATCTGTTTTATGATAACGGGGTCGATCATTCATAGTCAGCATAAAGCTAGGCGACGGAAGGCTACAGCGGAGACAGCAGCCAGGTTGAACGAAGCACTCGACGTGTTAGACGCAGGCGATGATTCGCCGACAAGCGCCCCCAAGGTACCTCGAAAGGCTGTGGACGATGAAGACGACTCTGGAGACGCCGAGGATATAGACTCACCTCGAGAACGAAAGTTCAACGAATATGTAGAGCAGCCGGTCCACCGTACGGGCAATAACACTTTCAAACCCCAGGGAGAGAATGGCCACATCGACGATCAAAAAATACCGTACATGGACGGCGATCCAAAGCAGAAGAACACAAGATTTGAAGTCGTTCATGTCGAAAGGGCTACAGAGGGCCAAGAGAAGGGAGTTAACCAAATCGAGACAAAAGCAGAGCTGAACCATGATATTCAACAACTGACAAAATCGCCGTCTGTGACACGCAGGGCAGTTGCGGATCACGATAAAGAAAGTACAAAAGCCCTAAAAGGACCCAAAGTTTCCCGTATATAGTTCGCGCTCAGTGCCGTCAAAACTTTCCTTTAGAAAAAAAGAAAATTGCTCTTTGCTTTCGCCCGAAATACGCTCATCGCCACACCTTTTTGTAGGAAAAAAAAGAGACTTGCTTTTGGAATTCGTAAAGTTTGAAAGTGGCTAGCTGTTTTATATGCTTTTATTTGGTTTCTCCTTGTGTTAACATTTGAAGTTCTTTGGAAAAAACTGTGTCACTTGCTAAAAATGTTTTCTTGCCAATGTTTTCTGCAATTTTGAAGCAGAATATCACCTGGAATATAGGGATAAACTGATATTTTTGATGAACAATGAGGCAGGAATTTCAAAAGAAATAGTTCCGAACAGAAAACAAGAAATGTCATGTTGGATCAAAGATGGGATATATTCACGTTCAAGCAAATGAAGGTACATCACACAACACAAGTGTTTTGAGGGCAATTTTCATTCACCTGTGCCGTTGATGCATTGCACATAATCTAGACAAGACTTTGCTTTGTAAGAAATACGTGCCGCGAAACTTGGAAGTTGGAAACTTTTGCTCAAAATTTCTTTGTGAATACTTTCAAACATCCACTTTCGAAATGAATAAAAACCTAGGCTACCTTGCAAATTTAGTACTAAAGAAACAAATTACTAATATTTGGAATTAAAATTGGCCGCGATCCCTCTGTTAACTTGGGGGAGATTACAGTTTCAATTCTGACAAAAAAACAAAACAAAAACAAAAAACAAGACACAACTACATTTGTCTGAGATGTACTATAGGCTTCACAATAAATCCATACGATCAGCAGATAAACAAAGTACTGTACAGTCCCACTATTTCAACATGAAGCACATTCTACTTTCAAATTGAAAGAATTTTTAACCGTCAGGGATTTTTGCTGTGGAATGCAGTTCTATTAATTTGTACACAAATGGATAGCAATATAGAAAGGACCGTTCTAGCAAATTTGAACTCTTTGGACAGAAAATTTTATTTATATATGTTCCAAATGTTGAAATATAATTTTATCTTGATTTATTTTCAGATAATATGTTGTTTGTTTACCAAGTTTTGTTTTGGTTTGAGGTCTGTACCTAGGCCAGACCAAGATAAATAACATATCATGGATATCATGGCTTGAGTTTTTGTTTCAAATTTTGCCATTTTATCTGTGTACACAATGCAACAAAAATTTTCCATTTTGACTTTAGAAGCTAACATTTTTTCTGAGTGTCTCTGGAGCAGTTATTTCACAGGTACTGTTTTTAAAACAGATAACAGCTTGATACAAGAATTGAGACTTTGCTTATCCTGTAGACAATTGCAAATAGAATGATCATACTTGCAAGACACTATTCAGTCTATCAGTGAGTTGCCTACTGTGTACAATAAGTCCAAAATTTTCATATGTGATATCCATTAAGGTTTTTGTAACATCAGCAACTTCAATGCAGCCTTCAACTTTACAGGTTAGGCAGCGTTTGTTCTGTTATGTGATGAAACTGATATATCTTACAAAGCCATGGTCCCTCTATCACAAACACAGCAGCTATGCAATAATTATTGGGTCACAGTCCCTCCATGATAGAGGGACCGTGGCTAAGTCTCCTTTAGTTTGGGAAGTATTCCATTAAAGGGCCAGTAACAGTAACATTTGATGAGTTTTTAAAACTGCTTTTGATTTTTTATGTCAACTTCAGTCTCTTGTTCTTCTCCCCAAAGCACATTGAGATACACAGTATTCAGCATATAAACTCATCTTGTACATGTGCAGATTGCATTATTATTGTTGACAGGAGATTTCTGATCTAGACTAGAATTCAAATGTAAACAATGGCAGTGCATTTTACACATATACTGGTATACACTGTGTTGACAAGCTAAACAGTGGATGTTTCAGCATGTCTTGAGGAGAAGAACAAGAATTTACGATTGGCATTTAAGACGAAAATAATGACTGAAATCATAATGTTACAGCTACTGGAACTTTAACAGATAATCCCCTGGAGGGAGACTTTCACGAGTACTGACCCAGAACACTTAAATACACCAGACACTCTGACACTTTGAGGATGACAATCACACGAAAAGCTCTAATTGTGGTTTCTGGGAAGAAAACATATTTAACCCATATGAGATAGTTAAGTGATGGGCAACTTTGGTGTCATTAGTTAAATTACATCATGTGACAAAATTCTTTTACAGGTCAAAAAGATCAAAAATGTAATATTCTATTTTGATCTAACGCAGGTGATAAAAGTAATACAATTCTGAATATAATTATCAGAGTCAATGGATGAGAGTAGACAACTGAATGGATGAAGTGGTTTAGGTAATGGATGTCAACAATTTTCTTCTAAATGAGTTGAATTTCCACGTATTTGTAAACTAAATATTGTGATAAACTGAATTAAAGGCCGTACAAGACACCATCATAAAATTATTTTGGAGAGAGCAGGGATTTGGGGTTTCTTGATTTTGCTGCATATTGCTCATTGAGTTTGGAGATCTTTTTGTGAAAGTTATAGACACTTGTGTCTCTTGGCAGTCACATTCTTGTATACTTGTTTCCCCTCCCTAATCTTTTTAAAATTTCTATTTAACTTGACAAAGACTCACTTGCAATTCTTTATAAGAAGCTCAGTTCATCACGGTTATGCACACTTCAGAAAATTTACCAACCAAATAAAACAAGACAAAAGAATTCACACACAGGTCTTTATACACGTTTACTACTATTTATTCTACTGCATCTAAGACAACATCTAAAACTGAAACTGAGAAATCATAGACCCTCCAAGAGAGGGTCTACGGAGAAATGGAGAAATTCTAAGAGATCCAGTCCCTCTATCACCAGTCTGGAAATGCTGCTGGTTACTTTGTGACAGGGCTTGATATGGATAAACACGGAGGTAGTTCTACTTCCTCCATGGAATAAACAACAATTAACACATTAGTCAGTCATGTGCATGTTATGTATCGGTGGAGTCACAACATTTTCAGTTTCCATGATGGGGGTATAAAATATGGCAAAACTGGAGGCTATTTGACTTTAAACAGACTTCAAACTTTTGCGTATACTGCACTTACATGTAACAAGTACAAGTGGTGACAAAATTGCTGCATTGTTATCATTCTACCAATGATGTGAATACTTTATTACATTTTATAACTATGAATCACCAAATTTATCAAAGTTTAGTACATTGTTCACTTCTCAATGATAGGAAATAAGATGACAAATTCCGAGAGCAATCCATATCACTCCTTGTCCTTGCAGTAGGGGTAATTCATACCTTTAAACTTAAACAATGGACGTTTCAAGGCCGGTGGTGGAGGGACTGTGACTAAGACAATTGGCCAGACTTTGTATTTCAATTCTTATTTTGAAACATTCCCGTAAGTGTTTACATAGACAGTGGCTACTATATATAGTTTTTACCAAGTTCTTCTAATTCTATTGTGAAGTGCTAAATGAACTAGTGTCAAGTGTGCTTGTCTTTTTCATGTCAATTTTGGTGTTTTGATAAAGTGCAATAAAAGTGTTTGATGAAATTTTGTAAGAGACTATGGTGCAGTTTTTGTTTTTCTGAATGTTCCACACACCCCCCCCCCCCATTTCACAGTAAAAAGGTCTAACCTTGCAATGTTACACAAAAGTGATGTATTAAATTCTGTGGTGAAAAAAGTCTTGGTAATACACAAAAGTTGTTAACTTGGTATAGAAAAAGGAACTTAATGAATTGATAAACAGTTAAGTGTTCATGTGAAGTTAAAAAGTGTCTGTTGTGTGGCACTACCAGCTTGGGCTGTTGAATATAAGCAGATACAATATAGCCTTCCCAGGATGCACCTCTGCACTAGGCATTGCTCATGCTCAAACATGACCATATACCTGAGCACATGCAATGAACATGCGTGATCAGACGTGCCAGGTTTGACAAAAGCAATCATTTAGATCACAGTGCCAACGTTCTTTTAAAAAGACATTTTGACTTGGCTGACACTATTCCCATTATCATGACCCTTGCATGACCCCATATCCTGTTATTATCATCGATCAGAACTCACAAGCTTGATCAAAATTGAGAGCAAGATCTGTAACTGCCATACATATTCACTGAATTCTGCCTTGCTCTATACTTTCCACATGGCAAAATGTTGAAATTTAAATGCTAATGAAACACCAAAAACACATGGATGTAAAGGTCACATTGGGGTCAAGATGAAAGTGGCACATTCAGATCACATTTGGCACTATTAGCAATGAGTTGATGGTTAACCAGTTTCAGATGTATATGTTAGCAACTCGTTACAAGTTACAAACATTACAATTCTGGTGTAGTGAAATCATTTTTTTTCCAAAAATTATCATATTACTGCGACGAAAACTGCACTTTTTCACCATGACACAGGTTTGAACAACAAATGCAGATATTATACAAGCTATGCATCTAGCTCAGATATAATCTAGACAGGACACTACGACTAGGGAAAAGTTTACAACAATTCTTCAAGAAGCGTTCAAGAAAGCACAATGTTTCACTTTGTAAATTATTAACAATTACATATTCATAAAGAGAGAGATAAAAAGTTTGAAGTGTTTTGTCCAAAAACATCACTTTTATCTTTCATTCATTTCAGAGACATACTGGTTTACAAATTATCACTCCCCTCAGTTCAAAGTTTACCTACCCACCTACATTTCAAACACACCCTGCCATAATGGCTGGAGAACTGGCTTGTACCAAATTACATCAAAGTATAGGGTGCACAGGTTGGATTAAAGAGACATTAGCTGTAACTTTTGACTAATTTTTCACTACTCCGTTTCAATGTATCAACTACAGAATTTTACTATAATCCGATCATCATGACCAATGCCCGAAGTCCTGCTTGCCAACACAGCCTGTGTATGTGAAATGACCATTGTAATTGTTGATAAATGTATTCTAATCCGGACCTGAATACAAAATTTAAACGATAACAATGCAGATTATACTCATATAGGGTATATTTATGAGCTAAATATTAGAAATTTCTTCATGGTTCAGGGATTCAAACCAGAAACTGCAGATGATAAACAGAACAAACAAAATTTAAAAAATGACCAAAGTTACAGCTAATGGATCTTTAATGAGTGTTAAAATATGGGAAGACAATGATTACACATCATGACCTGAACAATTTGAGTACAATACTGAACAGGATATAAAAATATGTTTTTGAAGTGTCATCGCAAACTCCAATCTACAATGGTCAGAGCATATCTCCTAGTCAATTTTGGATTAACATGCCTACCAATTGTAGTGAGAAAAAGAAAATAATTACATTTCTGGTGTATCTAGTTGTTAATATTTACCACTAAAGTTTTCATTCTATATTAAAGTTACCCAAAAGGCACCAAGCTCTTAAAATGAAACATTTCATGTGACGATGGAACAACTAATAGCACTGTCATAAAAAACGTCATTGAGGATAAACTCAATAGCCAACATGTCACTTGATACAAACAGAGATATCATTCTCATTTCAATGTAAGATTCAATCTGTCGAATGAAACAAGAGATACACTTCTCTGATTTCAAAAAATACTCTCACGCACCTAGAACATTTTCAATTTCAAAACACCCAGCAGGAAAGGGTTTCTCACCTTCACACACTCATTCCCCACGTTGAAATTTGAACCAAATGTGAAAGCGGTGAGGAGGAAGTCTGATCTGGAAGTATTCTACCTCAGAGCCTTATGGTGAATTTTCTATCATCCGCAACACCACCATCTTTACTACCCATAATTCTCCACCCATGGTGGCCATATTGGATTTTTATGATTTCGTTTCAACAAACTAATGTTTCCTGTATTTTTTTCTTGCGTAAAATAAACTGTCTACTCTACATAAATAAAATTTCTTTGATGATATTTGATGATGACAACTTGAACAACAGATATGTTGTTTCTTGGAGTACAATAATATGATTGTCAATAGACAAAAAAATAGGAAAAACATTTAAATGTTTAATAAATACTTCCAACATGGTCGGGCAGGGATCTTCAAACAAAATTTGAAAATCTTTTGAGGGAAATGAAGGTTCTGTATATACCAAAACATAATCGCAAGATGTACACTTTGATAGGGTCATATCAATGTATATTGATTTGAATTCCAGACCTTTAAAAAGACATCGATAAAGTTGTTTGTTATACTGAGCATCGAGATTGATAAAATAAACATGTTCATTGTGGTGGTGGTATAAGTTCATTGCTAACGAACTGTTGTTAATCTAAAGGGCAGGGGTTAAAGGGCAAGGGTTATAGGGCAAGTGTCAAAGGACACTCATTTTCCATGTTGGAAGTTTTTTCAAAAACTAAAATATTTTTTTTTCAACTCATCTGAATATATACACCATAGTGTTTTCATTTTATTTAATTACCTCTGTCACACCTTTTCAATTTTTCCTGGAACGGGATCGAGTTTTCATTCCTGAGTGTTCATTTCTAATTTTCTGATCGGCTTCTGGAAGGTAGCTGTCATCTTCTGAGTCTAACTCTCTTTCTTCTCGCTTCTTTCTACCTGAACAAAGGTGAGAGGTTACTGATTGTTGTAGACAGAGTTGTGAAAGGTGAGAGGTTACTGATTGTTGTAGACAGAGTTGTGAAAGGTGAGAGGTTACTGATTGTTGTAGACAGAGTTGTGAAAGGTGAGAGGTTACTGATTGTTGTAGACAGAGTTGTGAAAGGTGAGAGGTTACTGATTGTTGTAGACAGAGTTGTGAAAGGTGAGAGGTTACTGATTGTTGTAGACAGAGTTGTGAAAGGTGAGAGGTTACTGATTGTTGTAGACAGAGTTGTGAAAGGTGAGAGGTTACTAATTGTTGTAGACAGAGTTGTGAAAGGTGAGAGGTTACTGATTGTTGTAGACAGAGTTGTGAAAGGTGAGAGGTTACTGATTGTTGTAGACAGAGTTGTGAAAGGTGAGAGGTTACTGATTGTTGTAGACAGAGTTGTGAAAGGTGAGAGGTTACTGATTGTTGTAGACAGAGTTGTGAAAGGTGAGAGGTTACTGATTGTTGTAGACAGAGTTGTGTGGAGGAGCTACGATACAGTACAATGTTTGAGATTTTGTGTGATGATTAACAAACATTTGACTTACAATTGTGATAACATTTCTCTCTTGAGATAATTACAATTAGTACAAAAGATATATCAGAGATTTACTAATATCTTTATACAAAAATGTGTACCTGTATGTGAAAATGTGATAGTATCGGGGTATGTCTACTTGTATGAATTGTAGTTAAAGATGTGTATGAGTGTGTATGTACCAGTATGTATGTGTGTACACATATATGTGTGTAAGTTTGTATGGTATATTGTATATAGTGTATTCCTCCGATTCTAAGACCCCGCCCGTTTATAAGACCCCCCCAGGATTATTTTATCAATTCGTAATTACCTGTTAGTTCGTTTATAAGACCCCCAGGGGGGGTATACCCGAATTTTGACTGGAACAATAGAGCCATCGTCATGTAACGAGACCAGGATATCCACACACCTACGCTGCTTATCAAAGTCACAAACAAGTGTCAAAGTGAAGTATCAAACCTCACACACACACACACACACTATTGTTGGGGTTTGGAACATGTCAATCGGGAACAGTTCTATCATTTCCTGGCGATAAAACTACACTTGGATTTCACTACCTAAATGAACAATATAAAAGAGTTGGATTTTTTAGCGTCTCGATCTAGTACAATGTCGTCTTTTGTTACTGTCATTTTGCTACCATCAAAATAAGCAGATTTTCAACATCTGATTATGTACGAATCGAACATTTCGATGCAATTTGGCTACCATGAAATGAACATTTAGGATCGTCGGGTTTTCGGACTTGTCGATCAAGTACGATTCGCTCATCATCGCTCATTTCATCACGATCAAACAAACACAATTTTCACTCATACAAACACAAAAAAGTTTGGGTATCAGTAGTTCTCTTTTTGGAGACTGTTGTGGCCCTTAAAAGGGCCGTTTCGTTTTTTTGGTCAGCGGCATGATTTGGTCTGTTTTAGTGAATATGTACGGTGAAACAGTAACTCGGACTGATTGCTTTAGCAGAGGTACAGCCGCATTATTTGCCAAAACACCGACGTGACATTTCTCTGCCATGCCAACTCTTGGAGAATGGATGAATGCTTTCTTCTTTGCCTTCAAGTAGTATTTTTGTTGACTGACACGTCACGATCGATGATATTCGAAAGTAACCGTGCCCGGTATGAGTGCTGCATCTCGCTTCAAACTTTCAACTTTGCAACCATCTTGAACAACGGCTACAGCATTTCGATCGTGTATGTTGTTTGCATCTCGGCGAAGTTCATACGGCAAACCAAGTTCTAGCTGATTGCGACGGTAGTTAGGCATGCTGACAGCGAGAATGTTTTTAATAATTACTTTTTTTCTTGCCCATGACGACCATGCACTGTCTTATGACTTTTCGGAAAATAAAGTCTACGATAAATCGACGCATTTTTATAGGATCTTGTGACGATGTCGGGAAATCCTTTTGTTGCCGTTATCAATAGAAAATTTGGGACGTGTGAATGACACGAGCTTTGAACTTGCTTCGCTCAACTTTTACACTTTTGTTTTCATACTACTGAGGCAAAAGACTACGGCACATAAAAAGTTGCTCTTTAAATGGTGTGCTTATAAAGATTTTTTTCAACAGTTTTCTATCAGGTAAGGTATCTTTTGTGATCATTGTGAATAGCTGCACGTTTTCTCTTACGTTCAAATTTACCATTAAAATTCTATCACGTAAGTTTTCTTTTGTGATCATTGTGAAGAGTTGCAAGTTTTCTCTTAAGTTCAACTTTACCGTATAAGCAACCAGTGAAAATAGAAATATCATTGGCATCGTAAAATCTTTCAAAAGACTTAATGACGACGATATCGACTTCGACTGGTTTGACTTAGATGAAGAGGGCAATTATTGTGTTGACAAACGAAACGCGATATCCAAAGTTTCTTCCGCGCATGAACTGAAAATTCTTTGAATTTCTTCCGTTTATGTTTCATCAATTTTGTAGTTTTTCTCATGTAATGAAGGTATTTATTGTTTGAATGGCATTTGTGTGTGTCCTTTCCTGAACTAGTCCCAGCAATGAGTAGAACGATAGTGTAACAGATTTTCAAGATTATGCACGCTTTCGAATTGCGAAGTCTTGCGAGGGAAAAATACCCAACTTCATAAGCTTAAACGGCCCTATACACTTACAGTTAGAACAAAAACGTGCATGATCGTACCATATTCCGAACAGTTGATCATAGATGACTGAATTCCACATCAGGAGACATTTCGGTCATCGATACAAGTAATAAAAAAACTTCAGGGTGTATTGCCAAAAATTCAACACATCAAATATAAAGCAGATTGGCGCAGCAATCTTTCGTCTCGGCCAGCCGATGCCTCAACACTTTACCTGTTCGAGCCTGCCTGTTCGTAAGATCACATTTCGTTTCGAGATACGGATAGACTTTTTGAAACTAGGAGCAAAATAATAAAACTCACGACGTGTAATTGATCGTTTATTTTAAGGAGTACAGTAAATGAAAATCGTACATAGAAAACATCGGACGGACACCATCCCACTGAACAGAATTTTACCTTGACCTCATGCACTGACACCTTTGACCTATTGCGTAAATTGACCAATCACAGCCAGCCGAACTTCAGGGACTTTCCCTTCACTCATTGTCTGACCTTTGTGGCCATGCTATGGGGAGCTAGCTGCTGCTGAGGAACGTACTTGTTGTACAAAGTTTCGTGGTGATTATCTATTCACGAAATACAAAGATTTATTGCTATCGTATTGTTTAGTAAAAGAAGGTATGGCAAAAATACGTTATATTTCAAGACTTGTGGATCTCCATTAATTTATACTTGTACAGATTTGACTGCCAGTATCTACACAGCATGGTCATGAGTCGATATCACAAAGTATGAGTTGTCTGTAGCGTGAATCAAAAAATCATTGGCATAAAAATTTGCATAACATCGCATAAATTAGCATAAATTAACTTCGACGTTCGATTTTGCGGTGACATCCGTTTATTAGACCCCCCATATCTTTTTCGTCATCTTTGGTTCTGAAAAGGGGGTCTTAGAATCGGAGGAATATTGTATATAAGTGTGTTATGGATTAATGGATGGATATGCATGTATACAGTATGTAAGTTGTCTGTTTGTATGTATGCATGTATGTACATACGAGTGTATTTGTATGTATGTATGTATGTATGTATGTATGTATGTATGTATGTATACTAGCTATGTACGTATGTACTTATGTATGTACTTATGTATATACACATGTAAGTATGCATGTCTCTTTCTGTCAGTATATCTGTATGCATGTATGTACAAACAGATGGACTATGCATGCACAATGTGTCAATAAATTTGAGAATTAAACATTAATCAGAATTGAAATTTGATGTGAAACAAAATGCAGCACACATTTTTTCATGTCAAAGTGACTTTTCACTAAATACTTACTATCTTCCTTCTTTGGTTTCTTCTCCTTGGCTTTTCCTGGTGCCTTCTTTTTGGGAGCCACGGTCGCTAGGTACTCCCGGCGACGTCTCAGTTGGAAAGTGATGAAGTTCCACATCATCCAGGCTTGTACAAAACATATGGCTGACAGTACATTGAATCTGCCGTGAAGAAATGGGACAACATATTGTCTTAGCATCAATGTCTTCCAGTGTTACAAATACACACTGATATATACACTGGAAGGGTAGCTTTAGTTATAGAAGGGTATCTATGTTATTGGTTCTCTTTCCGCTGTAAAACATAGGAATTTAGCTAAGTCTGTCAATTGACTACTTTTATATACTGCCAGGTTTGACCTTTCCTATATCAGTCAGGATACCTCTTTAGCTGAATTTACATCTTGCTGATTGCAATGAAAATCTGAAAAAGCTGAAAAGGCATGCAGCTTATTCAAAGTGTTTTACAGTATATTCAGATACAAAGCTATCACCTCACTGTAGGAATTTCCAGTGAAAGCAGAATTTCAGATGTAAGGCCAGAGAAGTATCACAGTATTTTTGTCTGTCTCTCCATAAAAAAACTATGAATTCCTTTGTAGTGTTTTATCTGTCTACAATTAAAGCCCCAGTGCTGCTAACTTTTGATGTTTTTGTACTTGGGCCTCAGCCCAAGTACATTTGTTTTCATTCCGTGGGAAAAAACTGTAAGGTATAACCATTTCTGGCTGAGACCAGGAGGGCAAAATGTATTGGCTTCATCTTTCTTGGCATAATAAATGGCGTAATGATGTTAACTGAATGGAAGTGCTGCTCTCAGCCAGTCTTGAATAAGTGAGATGTGAATATAAATGCTTCTCTATCTGAGTTTTTGCCACAAAATCTTCTGAATATAATCAAAATGTGCATCGAAATGCAACAATTAATGCACCCTCCGTTTACTAGGCGATGGCACGACCCTTGCTACACCCACTGGACGAGCCAAAGTGGGAGGGGTAATTTCGGTTTGGTCGAACAGGAGGGCTCGAGACCAGAATTTAACATTTAAACTTGAAACATGTTTAATCACTGACAAGATGTGGATTAGTGTTAATCAAAGAGAAAGTTTGAAAAGGAAAGGTTTTATATCCCGGACACAATGAAAAACATTACGACTGGAAACTGTACCCCCGGTTGAGAATAGTAATGCCCACAGCGATGGAGAACACTTATCCTTGAGCTGAGAAAACCAGACCATCATTTCGAAATAGAGCTGCAGATTCGAGAAGCTCGTTAAAAATAGCTAGGTACACCCCATAAAGGGGTGGTTTCGAGTCTTGAGGGCAAATTTCGCCTCCTTCATTTACAAATCGTACGTTTGTTTTTTCCAGGGGAACACATCATTTGACACAAAATTTGCATGAAAAGGGGTCGCCAGTAAGCACGTGGTCAAATCTGGCATAAGAAACAATATGAAATGTTGGGTAAAGCCAGTCCAAAATAAACTGATTTGAACTTTTGTGTTTTGTAATTTATACCACTGCAGTAACATGACTTTTTTTTGACAACATCACACAATGTAATACGTTTTGAAACTGAATACTCCGACGTATTCTGTGTCCCCTTTGCTAAAAAATACGGTATGCTGATTACCATGTAAGGAGATGATGACGTCAAGACAGATTTGTAGTGCGTTTGGTCTTGGATGGTGCACGAAGTTTTGTCGAGGTAGCTTGTGTATTTATTTCCTAAATGGGAGATATTAGGGTCGATCTAAAAGAAGGCCGAAAAATGTTATGATACTCTAAGCGAGCTGAACTCCAATGCGAATGGTTGGATAATTTGGAGGATGTCTAGACTGATCTCGTCTCATTAAGATTATTTGGCGGTCAGTATTGAATTTCAACTGCGTCACAAGTTTGCGTCGAACGGTCAACGAACGATATTTTAGAAATCTGGAGACATGGCACATCGCAGTTTTATTTTAGTATTTTATATTTTACAAAAGATGTAAGAAGCAATGATTTTGTTGAAAATTCTGAAAAAATATAGGAAGATTTGATCGCGAACACATTTTCACTTGGGGGTCAACTAGCCCTGCGTACGATGCTGTGTGTTCCGCTACAGCTAACCGCCCCGCTCACCACAGCCCTGCAAAGACCCGTACAATGGGTCGGTGACTTCAAATCCATTTTGGGACTTGACGTAAAAAGCCAAATTACTGCCGAAATTCAGCGTTCTTGGGCCCAAGTCGTATCCCAGCCTACCTCAGCTACTCGATCGCTTCCAAAAATGACAGTCTTTTATTCACTTCTCGTAAATAACCGTCGATGTCGGCAACTCTCTCGCTGGCCCTGCGTACGATGCTGTGTGTTAGCTGTAGCACATAGCATCGTACGCAGGGCTAAGGGTCAACACACAGTTGCGAGTGGAGTGATACGTACTGGCCGCCGCGTACTATGCATATAATAATGGAAGTTGGGAAACGGAATGGCCGTTTTACGCACCCCTCGCCGAGTTTGGAGGCCGATTTCCCTCACAATAAGCCTCAACTATATACTAAACCAGCATCGATGGCCTCCAATACATCTTAGAATTCATACCTACAAGCCTCTTTGCGTCAAAAACGACATTCTGTCCGTTTTTGGGTGCGATTTCCGTGTTTTTTGACGTGATCGAACACTTTCATTCTACAGCTGTGGGCGGGTCAGACCAGCCGCGCTGTGATTGGCAAATTTTTTTCCGATCGACCCCATGATGACCTCTCTTGTTTAGATCGCTCGTTTGAGGCATAAATACGGCCCGGTGGTTTCAATCGGGTTCGAACTCATATAGGAAATGAATGCTACTTCACATCTGCTCTACCAAAGTTGTTTCATATTACGATATGGTGAATAACAGGATCATTGTAGTTATTTTGTTTGGAATAAATGGCGAGACACTGGCGAATCGATAGTGCTATGACCCTGTATAAATATAGTAAAGGGAAAGCAATTCCACATGAACACATCGTCCGCGTCCATAGATTGGTGGTTTGCGTTTAATGTATAGTAATGTGTAATTTTTGTTTCACTGTCTTGTATATAGAGCCGATTTCAGGATTTTAATTCCAAGCGCGCCGTCCTCCCTGTCACAACGCTTGTCCCACTGCGAAACACACACATCCTGTGTAGAAAAAAAAACACCAACAAAACACTGCAGACTCACTAGAATGCTTTTACAAAACAGACAGCCGAGAGACACCGAATGAAGTTGATACATCACCACAGATGAGCGGCAACTTAACCACACAGTTGGAAGTCTCAAGTAAAAAACAGTTGGTGAATGTACCTTCACGTCTCAGAACTCGACATCACAGTACATTCGCAGTGAGCACCGTACATGATTCAGTGTCTTCACCACACATCATAACGGGCACATCACAGAGAGTCAAATCCGCCTTCAACTCTATGTTTAAAATTTCGCCAAATTTTCTCCCTGCACAGTTTAATATTGATGAAAGCGTTGCAGATTCAATTTCCTTATATGTTGACCTTTCAATTATGACATTTTGGCATCTGAAAATAGCTATGCGATAATTAATTATTCATATACACAATAGGTGAAAAACACAGTCAACAGCCAAACGATCGTTAACTTGTCATTTCATAAAAATAAGAGGGAAACTCAAAAAATAAAACGAAAGTTTCATCAGCTGTGTTATCTCAAACACTTTAAGAATTAAAGCGAAATGAAAAAATTAGATTAATGTTTTTTGGG
This sequence comes from Ptychodera flava, assembly GCF_041260155.1. Lineage (NCBI taxonomy): Eukaryota > Metazoa > Hemichordata > Enteropneusta > Ptychoderidae > Ptychodera > Ptychodera flava. The sequence goes on along the minus strand of NC_091944.1, from coordinate 4,197,008 downwards.
TTTTTTTTCAGATATATTTTTCATTTTACAACGCGGCAAATAGGCTTGATTTCCCATAGAAAACAATGACGTATAATACACCGAACAGACTGCACACTTCTCGCCGGTGCAAATTCCTCAATTTTGAACGAATAATGATGAAATTGAATGAATAATGATGAATTTCTCCATGAAAATGTTTCATTTGCATTTTTTTATTCCGATCACTGAAATATACGGACTGTTGCCGTCCATAATTTGGCGATCTTACGGCGTGTACATATGCAGAACAAGGGTCTTAAATTGACGCATTTTAACCAGTATGCGTCTCATAAGTTGTACAGCCCAAATATCTGTCATTTTGTTGTAATATAGACCAAATTTGGGCGAATATCAACGATAAAAATTCCAGTAAATTTGAAAAAATAAAACAGAACGGAGGCGAACGGGCGCAAAGTGTCCACTGTCATCGAGCGGTGAACGTTATCGATCGATATTGTTTATTGGAAATTGATACTAAGTTGTGTTGCTCAATGGCATGACCTTCCCAGCCAAAAATGGCGCAAAACTTGGCCAATGTGCGCCAAAATGTGCTGAAACATAAACACATCACAAAAACTGTAAAGAGTGTCGACGATTCAATTTAAGTTCAAGAAACCAACGGATACGTTGGTACTATGGTATGTAAGTCAATATATACGGGTTATTGTGGATATATTCATGACGTGACCTGAACGCATGAGCGGGATACGCCAGCAGATTTCGATCGATATTCTATCGAAAATAAATTGATACAATGTGTTCGCTGTCGTCACTAGCAACCGGCCAAAAAGTGCTCTGAGGTAAAAATATGCTTCGCAGAATATGAGACACTCCGGCATAGTTTCGCCCCGCAGTGGTTGTAGCTTTTGAGTAACGGTGTAACAGTCTTCTCGAATATGCCTATCAGCAATCCCTTTCTATAGCCTAATTTTAATGTCTCCGCTAGGTGACAAGATACCATACGTTGTGAGTTCGAACCCGATTGAAACCACCGGGCCGTGAGCGATCTAAACAAGAGATCATCATGGGGTCGATCGGAAAAAATTAGCCAATCACAGCGCGGCTGGTCTGACCCCGCCCACAGCTGTAGAATGAAAGTGTTCGATCACGTCAAAAAACACGGAAATCGCACCCAAAAACGGACAGAAGGTCGTTTTTGACGCAAAGAGGCTTGTAGGTATGAATTCTAAGATGTATTGGAGGCCATCGATGCTGGTTAGTATATAGTTGAGGATTATTGTGAGGGAAATCGGCCTCCAAACTCGGCGAGGGGTGCGTAAAACGGCCATTCCGTTTCCCAACTTCCAATTATTATATGCATAGTACGCGGCGGCCGGTACGTATCACTCTACTCGCACTGTGGGTCAACATGGGGTCGCAGCCATGTTGCCTCAAAACTTATTTCTGTCTGCACTCAAAACTCAAAAATGTCGCATATGAACCTGAAAAATCGATGTAATTTTGTCAAACTTCGGCGAAATTTCAGCCTATAGACAAAATTTCATCTAGGTAAGGTAAATATACTGAAATTTGATCGACAAATAATCCTGAGCTTGAACGTGACAGCTCGCCTTCTCCGGGAAGTCATGCATCCGGCAGCTGCCCATATGGCCGGGTGCATGAGATTGTTTTCAAGCGACGGCGGCAGACTGTACGGGGCTCTGGATATGAACCTACCGCCGGTGTAGCTGTAATAACTGTTGCGTTGTTTTTAATCACCACGGACGAAGTCCGAGGGGACTTATAGGTTTGGTCATGTCCGTGCGTCCGTCCGTCCGTTCACGCCTAGTACCCAACCCCATACAGATGCACGTCGATTTGTTTCACAATGCTATCAAATTTGGCCGTGTTAGAGGACTTTTTAGTTTACACCTCCATAGACTCCCATGTATAAGGCAGTTCTCCATAGACTCGCATGTATGATGCCAAGAAAAATAAAAATTTAGTTTCTCATCGTATTCATATTGCCTAAAGGATGCAGTGACACAGTTTTTTGTCCCCACGGATAAAGTCCAGGGGGCTTATAGATTGGCTCATATCCGTCCGTGAGTCCATCAGTGAGTCCATCGGTTCACGCAGATATCTCAGACATTTTGACAAAATATCATGTGACCTTGGTGACCTTTGACCTCAAATATACTTATTGTCCATAACTCAGTAACCACAAGTGCTAAACCTTTCATATTTGGTATGATGGGACACCTTATGATGCCACATATTGTACCCCATTAATTATGTGCATATCTAATTATGAGCGAGCCAATAGAGCAAGAGGTCTGATTTCTGGTATATAGGGATAAGTTAACAATATAATTTGTTTGACAAAACTTCACGTGACCTCAATGACCTTTGACCTCAAATATACATATTTGTCCACAACTCAGTAACCACAAGTGCTACACCCTTCATATTTGGTATGAAAGGACACCTTATAGACACCATATATTGTACATCATTAATTATGTGCATATCTTATTTTGAGCGAGCCAATAGAGCTAGAGGTCTGATTTTTGGTATATAGGAATAACTTAGCAATACAATTATTATGACAAAATGTGACGTGACCTCAATGACCTTTGACCTCAATATATATATTTGTCCACAACTCAGTAACCACAAGTGCTACATCCTTCATATTTGGTATGATAAGACACCTTATGACACCACATATTGTACCTCATTAATTATGCGCATATATAATTTTGAGCGCGCCAATAGAGCTAGAGGTCTGATTTTTGGTATATAGGAATAACTTAGCAATACAATTATTTTGACAAAATGTCACGTGACCTCGATGACCTTTGACCTCAAATATATATATCTGTCCACAACTCAGTAACCACAAGTGCTACACCCTTCATAAATGGTATGATGGGACACCTTATGACACCACATATTGTACCTCATTAATTATGGGCATATCTAATTGTGAGCAAGCCAATAGAGCTGGATGTCCGATTTTTGGTATAAAGGGATAACTATAGGGTAGAAATCTAAATATGCCCATCTAAATATTAGACATCTACCATCGAGAACAAAGAAATTTGCTGTAATTTGAACATTTAAGGAGTTTAAGCAATTCCCGCTATAAATAAAGAACCCCTGCCTCAAACTCCACAAAAGTTGCTAGACATATTTTGCCGTTGTCATGCCATTGCTTCGTTTAATAACCAGTTAATCAAATGCCTCATTGACAGGAGGAAATTCAAGACCATATTTGAATAGTAGTATATATTGTCCTCAAAATTACTCTATCACGGCCCAAGTACTCATTGCCTTCAGCGATACTGTCTTGTTTTCATTATTTTTATTTTATAAATAAATTGCAACTTCTTATTCAACTCCCCAAACAATGTTGCAACATCCACTATTTAGCTTGTCAACTTAGCGTCTATATGTATAAAATGCATTGTTATTGTTTACATTTGAATTCTAGTCTGGACCAGCAGTCAGTTTTCAACAATAACAATGCAGTTTACAACCATAGGGCTGAGTTGACAAGCTGGATACTGTGTATATCAACAGTCCTTGGGGAAAAGAAAAGGAATTATGCTTCACATTCAAATAAAAATGGTGAAACTATCATCAAAAGTTAGCAGCACTGGGGCTGTACTACTTTTGTGAATTTTAATGAATCCTGAAAGTGTTTGTCTCTCTTTTTTGTCAACTTATGATCAGACCTCATGATTACCCCTGTTATCACTATGGATTGGCCCAAAACCATTGTTATCAGTGATAAGTGTTGACTTCTTTACGAGTAATCGGGGGTGAACAGATTAGAAAGTACCGGTAAACCTAAAACCTCATTTCCCTGTAGAGAGGTCCAGCTTTATCATAGAAAACAACTGGAAGGGACAAAACCGTTGTGGTAAAAGGGTTAGAGCTCTTTTAGGTCAACACATATTTGTTACATGGTTTCTATCAGTGACCTGACCTGACCACAGTGTGTAACTGCAGGCTCTTATCTGAAACTGCCATAATTTACATGGTTGTAAAAGTGCAGGCATTAGAAATGATGCACGGCCTTTGTGCTGAAATTACACTTCATTGTCGTCAAAGCCGAAGATGTTTTACTGTCTATGAAGTCTCAAGAAATGAAAAATTGTCTACTTTTACCCATGATGCATCAAACATCCTATTTTCTGAAACCATGGCACAACACACAGTATGGATGGTAGTTTAGAGCTTTATCACTCACCGTATAAGTGGGGTGTTGAAATTACCGCTAGCTCTATCAAATTCTTGATTCTCAGCTTTGCTAAGTCTAAACCAGAACATTAGGACAGCTAGAGTGACGGTAGTAAACCGTGCAATGACAAACATCACGGCCCAGGCAAAGAATCTACCATGAAAATAATAAAAGGAAAAATTAGAAATATGATTAAAACAATGTAATTTTATGTACACAACATTTGCATGACAGGTTTTTTTAACACAGCAATAAATGTTACTCCATTCTAAATATGCAATTTCATTTTGTTTCTAAGAACAGATACTAAAACAAAACATTTACACTATTAAAGGGACTGTCTTTATTTGTCAGATTTACTTTCTTCAAATCTGAGAAAATTTTCATCTTTGGTTACATCGAATAGGAACAGAAAAGTGCCAAATTGTGGGTCAAACAAAACTGTATATATTTCTGTATCAGAATTCAGATTAACAAAAACTAAACGTGACCAGTACAGGTAACCTTGAACAGTGTGGTCTTAAATCTTTGACAGAAGGTGATCAATGAATTGATGGAATATTGTTTTTCCATAGACACATCGAAAAAATCAGTTTTTGATGTTATCATCATACTTAGGGCATGTGATGTGTAATTTTACCTCCATTATCCGAATATGTCACTTTTTGGCAATAAGTTTATTGACATTAAACCTATTACAAATGGTTCTACCGACGACGCTTTTTGATATAGAGAAACTAGGTCAGTTTAATTGATTTCTGACCCTTCACAACCAGGTCAATTGTCAACTTTTGACATCTGAGAATTAGGTCAATCTGTGAGTGCCCTCAGTCTTCATGACACCGTTCCAATAACATGCACCTCTCCAGTATTGGTGAATCAACTTATGCAGAAGCCATTCTTTGATACAAATTTTTTACAAACATTTCTGGCAAATATTGCTATGTATTCCAAAATCATATGCTAAGTTTCAATATATTTAAAACACACTGGTATATGATTTCTTGAAGGATCTTTGTTTTGAAGCAAGGCCACACACCTCTTGTAAAAGGGAAGTTTCTACTGGAAATCTTCTGCAACATGACTTTCTATAGGCTTTTGATCTGTTGCAGTAATCATCACACCATGTGGAACCCAGTTAAATTCAATATTGAAATACTGACATAAAAGTATGGGGTCCCCTAAAGAAGTCGTTAAAATGCGTCTTTTTGACTTCATCTAGCTTACAGAACTTACCCAGGCTTGGCGATGTCATTTTTATCACTAAAATACATCAGTCTTGCAAAGTGAAACAATGCTTCCACTAAGTAGTGTATAATGAGACATACTAATGCTAGACGGGTCAGACTGGAATGAAAAAAAAAATTATGTCACCTTATTATTTACTAATTTTTTTCATCTACAAGATATACCTTAGAGCAGTATACAAATGATGTCAATATCCTTGATAACATGAGGTAGGTACCATGCTGAGCTCCATCATGTTAATTGTTGGGAAGAAACATGCACACTTATATTGTCAATGTACATGTTTGTGTTGCGTCTCAATTTATCTTTTGACGTAAATTGATTCACCTTCACTTGACTGGATAAACTGATGCCCACAACTTAAAGGGTAAAAAATTATCAGTAATAGTCAATGAGATGACTCAGATATGAAGCTTATTCATTGTTTCCCTGTCAAACCAGTGTTGACTTCTAACTGTGTTCACTTTGGCTGATAAAGAATGGGCAACACCCTCTAAAAATTTCACTTTCCACCTTGTGGTGGCGCTGTTCAGTAAAGTTAGCAGATATCAGGTCCAGCTGGGCATCGTCACATCTTTTCATGTTGAAGCCTTTCATCATTTTTAATGCTTTGTTGAGACTTGGTCGCTACAATCAAACTTGAAAGTTGAAACTGGTTGGAAAATAAATTTCAAAATTTAGCAAAGTTATCACTGACAGTTGAAACTTCAGACATCCACATTTTAAAGCTGAGATTATTGTGACACTTTGCAGTTTCTAAGGCATTGTATAATCCACTTACTTCATTGCGTATGCTCCTGTAATAAACACAAGATACAGAGTCGCATATCGAATCCTAGGACCCATGTCCTCCTGTTAAAACAGAAGATCAGATTTCAATGACAGTACAAAAATGGCAATAGGAAGTTGATTGGAGCATCAAACTGTTTCTAAATTTCAATGGTTTTTATTTCAAACATCCGACATACCCTCTCAAAAAAAAAGAATGTCGCCAAATACATGTAGCAGTTATGAAAGATACAGGGTTCTCCACAGGGGCATTTTAGGGATGGGTAAACCTACAATTATTTAAGCATTTTATTCATTGTTAATAATCAATCAAAATATTTTTCACAACAAGGAAAACATGCAGATTGTGCCTTGTTATGTAAATTGACTGCCTATTGTTATTGGAGCTATGGAAAACACTGTGATAGACCAGGGGGATGTGGTATTATACCAGTAACCACTAATGTTGTGAAAAGAAGGCTATTGATTAGGAATACAATGCAAATGATATTTCTGGCATGGGAATCATTGTTTACGGTAATTCACACAAATTGTGGCAACTTCTACAACTTCCTGTCAAACAAGTGCTTTACATGAAATTCATATGGTGTTCAAATGGTTAAAGAGTAAGTGACCAAAATAAACAGACTTTCTTGCAACCATTCAGATGCAGTCTGCCAAAGATTTCTATAAGATGTCCTCTATGTCTCTTTTCACTTTGACTCACCTTTTTAATTTTCTGAAAATATAACTCTGGAAAAATATGTATCCAGTACGCAATCTATTGGATAAAAATGAATAAACCATTTGTATAATCATATAAATCTCACATCTGTTTCAAAAATTATAGAAATACAATTCTTACTTCATCTTTTTACAGGTTCGTTATGAAATGTTTGGTTTCATTTCAAGATGTAGAATTTGTCTGATTTTGTTTCTCATTCATGGTGAGATGATGGCAAAAAAGAGACTTAAACATTTAGGAAGGAAAGTGTTCATACTATTTAATCTGCTTAATCCTTCTCTGCTATGATCTGATATACACTCACTGTAATCAATGATGATTGTGGACCTGTTTGCAGAGAATTAGAAGGGGCAGATTAAACCAAATCAATTGACAGACAACACTTGCATTGACAATTTTAGCAACTTTTGTGGAATGATATACATCAGATTCTGCAAATAGTAAGATTTGTTTGTGACTACAGAATTGGAATGCTCATTTGACAAATTGGAACAGAATACTGCCCTCAAGAGGTCAGAGACCTCGCCACAATTAATACACATATGATAATTACAACATGCAGAAAAACATGAAGAACTGGGAAACTACATTACCTGAATTGAAAAATAAAATTTGAGAAGAAACGACATTTCAGTGTGAGGATATCCATCCCACAAGGATGATAGATTCAACAGATATCTCTCCTGAAAAAAAGAGGAAAATCAGATGAGTTTTACTAGAATTTTGCACATTTCATGAATATCTGCAAAGGAATATTTGAGTACTTCACATGATAACAGTGACACACACTGAAGGATAAAAAGTAAGGAATTCCAGCAGTCTATTTTCATATGGTAATTTTTGGGTCAAAATCCTCATTTATGATCAATCTTCTCTTTACCTTTCAAATACAATGTGCCTTGGAGACAGATTTTGAATTCTTAAAAACGTTCACTTTATTTCTTGTTTAAAGTTTGCATGATCCCATCTCAAGAACTGCTAAGAAAAGCTGTACTGTATAACTTTGTGAAAATCAAAATTTTGATTTTTCTGATTGAGCATAAAAAATTGAAACTTGAATTAAAGTTTTTGTTATTTAATTTCTGTAATCCAAAAATTTGCAGTGACATATTTATTTCTTGATAATAAAAGATGATAATCTGTATATTTTTAGAGCAATGTCTGAACAGAAATCAAGCATTTATTTTTCAAATGTTGGTATATTTACATATCATTACTGATCACAGTAGAGTCATATGTCAAGACACTTTGGGTGTCGATGTCAGTGAGATACTCACCCTGATAGTAATATCAGCCCCCAACCCCCGGGCCCCCATCCAGCAGTAGTCATATATCAAGACACTTTGGGTGTCAGTCAGTTACTCATCCTGATAGCAATGTCAGCCCCCACCCCATCCAGCAGTCGTCATACATCAAGACACTTAGGATCTCAGTGAGTTACCCACCCTGATTGCAATGTCAGCCCCCACCCTAATCCAGCAGTAGTCATATGTCAAGACACTTTGGGTGTCAGTGAGTTACTCACCCTGATTGCAATGTCAGCCCCCCCAACCCATCCAGCAGTAATCATATACCAAGACACTTTGGGTGTCAGTGAGTTACTCACCCTGATAGCAATGTCAGCCCCCAACCCCCCATCCAGCAGTAGTCATATGTCAAGACACTTTGGGTGTCAGTGAGATACTCACCCTGATTGCAATGTCAGCTCCCCATCCAGCAGACACCAGATAGAAAAACAACAATTGTCCAGATTCATTGAATTTTGAATGTTTTACTTTAGACAGGTGCATTCGTCGGTTCAGTTTCTGTAACAGAGTATTTATGAAAAGAATAGTTGAGACGAGAGCGTCAGCTATTAAAAATATTGAAATATTGAACTTTAAAAATAAGTATACAGTGTTCTCATAGCTGAAAAAACAGATGGGTAGCCTCTGTACATAACAATGCATATTATATTACCATGCCCTGCCTGTCGCATTTTGATTGGTCGAGCTGAACCATGTGACGGACCACAAATACACAGTAATGGTCTGTTTACATGCCCGTGAATATGAATAATAAGATTAACAACTCAAAGTATCGTAACTTTACAGCTCAAATGTAAATCATAATCAATCACAAAATAAAATGGAGCATGGAGATACTTTTTTCTGAAAATATCTCCGGATTTGCCAATATTTTACAGCGCGTGTGACAGTGCGTCGCGTATTGCTCAGTTCTTGGCCCAAATGTCGTTCGCTCCGAAAATTTTCGCAAATTTTGACGGTTTTCTCCGGTTTGTTGATAATATAATGGAAATAACGGACTCCGCGTTGACCATAAACGTTTATTTATGGGCGCGGGCTCGAGGAAAGCCAAATTAACGGGCTTGGCAAGCCTCGCCCGTTAATTTTTGGCTTTCCTCTTGCCCTTGCCCATAAATAAACGTTAATGGTCAGTGCGTCGCCCATTATTTCTATAATTTACATAGTCCCTCGTTATTTGAATGTATAATATTTCATATGGTCATTACATAATATGAAAAATTTGCTAGAAAAACAGAGGGCTTGCCCATACCTTAAATTGCTAACCAAATTGCCGAAGGGCAAAACCTATCTTGGCTAGAATTTGGGTAATTTACATAAATTTACATATTGAATGTCTGTTCAAAAGTTGAGTGAGAATACAACATAGTGTTTATGTAGGGAAAGCATTACAAGTAGGTTTTAGTATTATGCCATGCAAAGTCTATAAATAGTCAGAATTCAAAGATTACGGCAATGTTACAATGAGACTTAAGGAGCTAGTTCACCTGAATTAACAGAAAACGCTGAGAAAATATCAACAATATAACACAGAATTATGGCTATGCATAGAAGTGTCACTTGCTGTTCAAAACGTCTGTGGCGCACTTAGGCAAATCATGTCAGATGATCATGTGACAAATATGTGCACTTTCCAATCAAAAATCCAAGTAATGAAACCTCTCCGATGAGATTGGCGAATTTCTTTGGCTAACTCTGATGAAACTGTCTACATCAAAATAAATTACAAATGATTGTGTTTACTCAAGCATGAACTTAACGTGGTATTTACTAATTGATATCTCGGAAATAACATTCATTCATGTATGTCTAATGTGAGCCGTCAAAACAATTACTGAAATGAAATACTTATGTTTGGAACAGAATCCCATACATCTCTGAAGAAATTATCAAGCAACCAGAATTCTGTAATACGACACCAAACCTTGATATTTGTGTCACTCAGGTCATACTGAATTCCAAAATGGAATGCCCAGAAAATAGTGCAGAAATCGCTTTATGAACCACAGTATATTTTCATACTTACATCCAAGATGTATTCCTGAACCACTGCATGGATGATGACACACACCAGTAAGTAGAAGAAGATAGTGAAAATGTCATATTTGCCACAGGTATAATTTGTAACGTCTGGTATTTCAGTATCTGCAAATGAAAAAAATCTGAACATAAAAATACTGTTGCTGGAATTTCGAAATGTTTGACATACATGTGTATAACAAGACAGCTTTTTAATTGCTGAGTCAGCAGTATTTAGAAAGTTATTTCACCATCTCAGAAAATGTTGCAAGAATTTATGAGAACCAGTAGTACATGTAGTTATTTGTATGTCAGATAATGTACAATCAGCAGTGAAATTTCTGTCTGATAAGAGAGTACAATTCAAAACACCACCTCTCATCAGACTGACTGAAATATAAACACAGTCCATAGGATAGTAAAACCCAGTATTAGCACAATCTCATTGTAATTATGCAAAATGAAGCAATTAAGATGACTTCTGTCACATGCTAAAAGTCCAGTGTGTCAGGGCATACTAAATTAAGTGTACATTCAATGGATTTCATTCTATATGACAAGTTGGAGATACGGCAAGAAAAGCAAGTCCTTGTTCTGAATTAGGACTAAACTTCAACACATACAATGTTTTGCTTCTTGTAATTTATACCTAGATGACAAATGGCATATGTTTGAATTCAATGCTGAATATCATATTATTTAAACTCATCACCACTTTGACAATACCAAATGACTATTGAACCACAGATCCTGATTTATCATACCATTGATCACACTTCCTCAAGTCTCAATTTCTTCCACTTGATGACATGACAACAAAACCCACAAAATTATTAAATTCGCACTTTTTTAAAATATTGAAAATATATTTTAATCCACAAAGGAAAATGCTAATTTGTAAAATATGATCACTTTGAAGTGACATTGTATTTTTTCAAAAACTTTAAATCATGCTATTATGATATGAGTGGTTAATATTTGACTCAGCAATTATATGCAAATCTCACAAATTTGATAAGAGATGATTTGAAATTTGATAGCAAATGGAATTTTACAATCCAGAGATTGTAAATTTGTCACAATCATTGATGCAGTCTTGTAATCCGAGCTAGGGAGTATGGACATGTTCTGAACCCAGTGAGTGTACAGTGTGGTAATGAAGTGATGCGTTCATTACTTCCTGTGGACTCCCCAGAATAACGGTAGCAGTCAATGAGAACCATAACACACTGTTTGTTCGTTGTATAAAACATTTGTAAAATGTTGGATTCTGAGTGTCATGCCCTAGAACTACAAACCCCTCCATTGATTTTGAGAAATGCACCCATCATTTCATCATTTCACATATCAACTGTTGACATCAAAAGAAGACGCACAAAGAATTTTATGAAAAAATCAGTACATGTACAACAAAAGTTAAAGCATAGACAACCTAGGGTCTGTTGCTCCACTGTCTGTGGTTAAAGGTCAGAATAAATTACCTATTTTTGCTATCGTTTATTAGAATTGCTGACAATTTTTTGAAGTTTGATAGTTTAAAAAAGGTCAACATTGCATAGTAACCCATATGTCATGTCTGAGAAAAATAATTAAAAAACTTCGATTTTGAAATGGTGAACTAATATTCATCACCATAATTCTGGTGAGAACAATATAACACAATGAGGTACATATATGCCTGAGGAATTTGTACATTTGTGAGAAAAGAGCATTCATGGATTCTCACTTGCTTGGAGCAAAATTGATATGAATTATGGAGCACCCCCTCTACTCACCATTGAAGACATGGGTAACATTATGTTGCATAGCAACAAACATAGACGCATATGGTGATGACCACTTGAAAGAGAAAGAAAGCAAAGAAAAAAGGAATTAGTTATGAATACCTGCCACAAATAAACCCATCATGTTTAACCCTTTCCCTGCCAGACACTGAGACAGTATCAATTCCCCATCAGCCAACTCAGTGAAAATCAGTATTGAGCCAGAACCATACATATTTCCACCTATTTAACTTTTCTAATGGCTTTGGTCCATAAAAATCATGTTTACAGTACCTATGATTTCAGAGGCCTTCAAATGTAGAATTTTTTGTAAAAATGAACCAAACGGGACATATTGCGCTTCGCTAGTTTTATCGAACTTGACCTGATGGTGAAATATGAACTTGCAGGAAAAGGGTGTATTCAAAAGACACAATTTGAGGCACATTGTGAAAACTATTGTTCTTGTGAACAAATGGAGTTTTTACCAGATACTATAAAAGCCTGATACATATGTTATATCAAAATCACAAAAATATTTCAATTACTCGTCTCTTCTATTAGATCATCAAAATTCAATACACATATGCCATGTCCACAAAATGGATACTGTACACATTTTGAAGACGGTTCATATGATGATCTAGCCCTATTGATTTACGACAGCAAAGTTTGATTCCAAGTCAAAAAAGGTGAAAATATTACAATTATACCTTGCATATTTTTTTTATTCTTCTGAACAGTTTTTTAGAAAAAATATTTCAAAGTTTTGTGAGAGCAACTTTCGATGAATGTGTTTGAACATTATTGTTATACATATGGATATGATATTGAGTTAATTTTGAATTTTTCATGAATCAAACGAGTAACTAAAATGAACATTTTATTTGATAGTGACTTATCAAATGGAAAGACACATGCATGACTGTGTAGTAAAAAGTTCCTTAGCGAGAAACACGCATGACAAGGAGGTGAAAGTTGCCGGTTGATGATGTGTCCAAGACGAACTTACACACTTCGGAAACATTTCAATATTTCTGTGACAAGACTGGGACACATGACATGACAATGCATGGTAGCCGCTACATCGGAACATGTTCAGTGAAAGGGGACAAAATGATAGCAAAATAGGTGGCTCGGATACTGAGCGAATGTCAAAGAGGAGCAAAATCTGTATTTATTTAATCACGGCCCGTCCACAAATATAAGGAAGTGTAAGCGTACGGTCAAATAGAATGGGGAGTCTAATTTCAGTTGAAATGTAATATTGCATCCTTTAGATGTATTAACACATCGTTGTTATCTATTCACTTTGTATCTACAGGCAAAATAAGAGAAATATGACGGGTATGTTTTTATCTCTGAACCCCGACTCCTGTGTAACTTGGCCATTTCACTCCATATGGTATGGGAGAGAAATTGTACACGTTGACAATTTACGCTCAGCGATGAAATCACCGGGTCCTTACCTGGAACATCAAACCGAGCACAAAAACCATTGCCACGCACGAGACGATATCTGCGTGGTTCTGAATGACGAACTCATGGCTGAGTATCGGCGGATTCTTGCTGCTACCGATCTTTCGTCGAATTCCCATGATTTTTCTCGTGTCTTCGCCGGATCACTTGTACCACTGGAACAGCTGCAAAGACCGAAAACCGGAAGAAAGGGACGCTACAATGAGAGCATGCGCAATCGCCTGTACCATTTAATTTGGAGCGCACGTCCTGTCTCGTGTGCTAACTACTCGCCACTTCTTGCCGGCGAGACAACTGCTGTAAAATTTTGAAAGACAGAAGGACAGAATCGAAGGTGAGGCACATCTAATCATTTCTGGCCTAAATTTCATACATTTCAGACTGTCTGAACTTACACGTACACACCCTCTTAAAACGCCATTTTTGATTGGCCACTTGCAAAGTCCCTACTCGTGTCCTTATCGTTCCTGAGAAATCGTGTTTTTGGAAAATTCAAACACGTCAATGAAAATTATAGGTTGTGTAGGAAATGGGGCAAACTTTCAAAATGGTACATTTGTGAAGTCTTTCAAAGTTTGTCCCGCTTTCGTGGAGTATGATAGTTACTGAGCTGACCAATCACACTGTAGATAACACAGCTAATTTACATATACTGTGATGATACATTGACTGTGAGAGCAACATGCACACTGTGTTCACTTGAATATCCAGTTGGAAGGCAGGATTTTGGAGTGTATTTGAGTTCACTTCTGGTAAGTGTTTGAAAACATTGACTCCTCAGAAAAGTCCCACACAGCACAACACAAGAATAGGCTCAAAACGACTTTGTGACCCCAACAGCAAGGTCAAGTTTGCAATGGGGCACAGGATATCCAGTGCACCCACTTGACTACACATCATAAAGATGTTATGAATATTATCATCAGTATTTCATGCTGCCAGCTTTTAGACATTCATATCATTTCATCCCCATCATTCAAGTCATAACACTTGTTGAAAAGTTTTTATATGTCGAAAACAATAGCGATGTGCCATGATATATCAAAAATTGTAATGTTCCATGTTAATATCAATACAGAACTTTAAAGTTATATAAGATGCACACAGTTATGGTGTTGTTCAGCATAGATGTACATGTCAAATGTCTACTCTTGTGTCAAGACATTGGGTTCACAGCAGTTTATGTTTCTACGCCATATACTGCAACAATGTTTTCGTTAAGCGCAGTACCAAGGTAAATTTATTGAGGTTTGATTGATGTCACAGGGCTTCTCTGTGGCATTATATTTTATTTACAATATCGTCAAATGGGCAAGCAGCCCATTTGATGATCAGAATACCCATCATACCACTGTCCAATTGAGTAGGAGTAAAGTCTGTTCCTCATGGGCACAAGACCATGCTAGAGTCTTGAACTCACCATCCTCTGATACTAACTGTGCACAGTCCCTAACTGAATCTGCTATACTCTTCCTTTGATTGAAAGCCTGGCACCGTACTCACTGAACAACGATACATCCAATGCAATATACCATATTTTTTCAGGGGATTACAAAGAGTACTTAGGGTACGGTACCCAAATTATGTAGATGTTCCACATGTTTAGCAAAAACACTTGCAACCTGTCTATTAGGTCTGACTGAGACTTTAACCCTCTCAGGCAAAAACCCCTGTATATTTATAAATTATATATTAGGGAGTGCTGTGGTCAGTTAGCAGAAAGTCAGGCCTGATTTGGTTAAAACCACTCTGTATTTGATGTAAGGCTGGTTTTGGATCAGATTTAATAAGTCACACCAATGCAATGAACATGTACATGGAGTCTGTAAAATTATTGCTCAATCAAACAAGTCTCTTAGGGAGCTTTTAAGATCCTATGCCAGAAGCAGGATACAATGTATTCATCGCACTGATAAATCATCAGATATAAGTTCTCTTGGTTCCCTATTCAATCGGTAACTAAAATATGGACACAGAAATTGGAGAGATTTGTGTGAGAACAACATTTATGTGTGTTCAGCAGTGTTGCAGCCAGGATGGGCCCTTGCGACAATTATGTCCCAGAAACGGAACCCATTGTCCTGCTTTCTCGCGCAACTGCAGGGCCACCTCGGGCGCACTCATTGGTCAAATGTGTTGGATGTAGTCTGAAAGTAATATCTGTTAGGTTCTTCCGGAGATATGATTAAAAGCAATTAGAACGCTGCACTTGATATCATAACTTGCTTGCAGTCTGACTGAGCTCTCATTGGTGGCAGACATGATATAATTCAAGCATTAAAGTGATGTGTTCTCGATAACTTTACTAGTGTGAAACTAATTTGTTACAAAATTATATAAAATTTGATAAGCAACTGCCGCATTGTCCCCAAAATGTGCAGAATGTCCCCCCAAAAAACGATAGTGGGACTCAGTCACTGTCCCCTGATTTAAAATTCCTAGCTGCAACACTGGTTCAGTTGCTTGAGCAGAGTTATGATATGAATGACCCTTGTGAGGAGTTACTGATATCCTCCCTGATGGCCCTCTCCATCCCCGTTTCCCGGTGAAAGGTTTATTTTATTAAATGTGGTTCCTTACTCAGTTGAACAATGATATACCAGGGATCAGTTCCATGATTTGAGAGTTGTTTTTCCAAGCTCTGGAACAAAGATAGATCCCAAGGTTTTGTAATATGTATCTGCTGTCCCAGACATGTGGTCCTATACAAAGGGTAACTTCTGAAAATTGTTTGGTAACCCTGGAAACCATCACTGGCCACAACCCTTAACAAAAATGCTATTATGGACAACCCAAGAAGAGTAACCTGATTAAGCATGTTTTAGACAGGGTATTTTTGGTATCAGATTGTTCTGAATTGCACAACATTACAAGTCATTTTTCCAAATTGTTTGGGAAACACCTTTTAGCAAATCCATATGGAGCTGTAATTTATGCACTGTCGCATCATCATATATTACATTTCCCTTCACTGTAGGACTGTTGATGTAATCATTACAATACAAGAAAGGAAATATTGGCTTTGGAGGCTTGGTTCATTTTTCTGTGTTTTGGTATTTATATTTTGTGCATCAGATATTTTTTAAATTGATTTAGCATACTTTTCATAAAAACTTACTTTCTAATTGCAAGCATTTTCTATCAAAATGACTGATTGTCATATGTTTAATACTTTGAGATGAGAAACATGACATGTCATTGAGATTCCTCAACTGTTTTTATCAGTATTTTCTCAATTTTTAAAGTAGAAAAAGCAGATGATTGTAAATGTAGAGTTTCATCCAACCCCTGACCCAGTCACCCTGAAATCCAGCGCAAAGATTCAGCTGTACCATTCTTAATAAAATGGTATGGGCTGTATCTTTGAATGATTTATACACCATGTGACCAATTTTGATTAAATGATTAAATGTTTGTTCTGTGTTTTTACAAAATATCATTGAAAATGCTGAGAACTAAGGTCAAACAAATTCTATACGTAGCCCATACCAAAGGACCAGAATAGCAGTACAAAAGAAAAACTTTTCTCGTGTCAAAGAGAATACGGATGGCATACTTGTGTCTGAGAAATGGCTGGTATAGCACTCGTGAACAATGTGAAATGCTATGGCTTGCATCAATTTGTAGAAAATGTATATTGTAGTTCATTAGTCGTGTCTGTCTGTCTGGTATGGTTCGATGTGAAATAATAGAAATTGCCTTCAGTAACGTTACCAAGGTGACACGGTGCAAGTGTTTGCTCTCATTAGGTTTGTATTTTGTCCTCGATTCAAAATGTCAAAAGTTCATCTTCCAATGTGTGTTTGTCTTCTTTCGATCATTCATGCCAGTCGCTAGTCGTAGGCCAGAAAAATCATGAGTTTGTGTCTCATCCTAGGTTTCTTGCAAAAGTGATGTTATGAAGGGGCTTTCCTTTTTGATGTTCATATTTTTGAGCTGACAAGATTGACTTCTGATATAAGAACCACAGGCTTTTGACTCAATGCAGGCGAACCTCCAAACCATTACTGATGCAATAGAATGTTCTATTGCATCAGTGGCGGTTTGGCTGTTCGCCTGCATTGAGTCGAAAGTCTGTGATATATATGAACAAGAAAACATGAATGTTTACTTGGGTCATAGACAATAGAGTGAGAGAGATAGTATGCTGGTATCACGTACCCAGTATTTTTGTTAAGGCTGGTATCACAGTAAATGTCAGGTAAATTTTATTGGGCTTACCCTGTCATGTTACTGGGGTTTCCCTCAGAATATCAATATTACATAAGGGGGCAACAGAAATGTCACTGGAGTTCCAACCCCATTTACACATCTTCCCAAACCTCAGCAAAACCACTGACAAATTGGTAATTGTGATAGGCAAGGAAATGAGTGGATAAGTTCACAGTTCAAAATTGTACAATGTGTGTAATTCCTAGAGAAATTTCTACTATTGTACTATGCATGGTGCACTGGCAATTCTTACACAATGTTTTTCAAGTGAATATGAAAAAAAAAGGCTGATGTGGGTTAAGTCTATAAATCATGTGCCCAGGAGACAAATCCTATTCTGTTTTTTTCTCTTTCTCATTCACAAATTTCTTATGTTTGAATTTTGAAATACCGTATTGTGTTTCTGAATTACAGAATGAATTTCACACTCTTTCAATTAAATACCTACTGGTATATTTGCAAAAATGTCAAATGTCAGCTACTGTATTGTAGATCACATGATGGAAAAATTAATTATTTTTATGTAAAACTTGCGTGAAATATATAGCAATTTACATATCTCATATCTGCGTAGCAGAAGTCAAAACCACATATTTTTGAAGCTCACAGCACTGTTAAAACATGGACATTTCCTCATAATGACTCTGAGTCTGAGATGAGTTACAGTAACCAATTTACTTCCATTCCCTGAAGTTTAGAGGTCCAACTTTCCTCATGGAAAACAGGAATTTTTAGGATGGGTCAAACCACCATTTGTCTTCTATTGTGCATAATTCACTCCCCAGTTTTTCCAATGACGAAATGTAAGTTTTGAAGTTTTGTATCTACATACACTGTACTTTATTTGTAAAGGGTGCCACAGATTTACAGAGAGCTTGAGATTCTGTTACTTAACTGAAAGTCAAGTCAGGAAACTTCATGTTCAACTGTCTGAAATTAAGGACGCTTTATACAATCATGTATATTTGCTGCTTGTTCAGTGTTCAGTTTGACCACTTATTGACCAGATAGCTTTAATCAAGCCTGTCCTTGATGACTGACCAATATCATTGTTTTCTGGGGTGACATTTTTGCTGGCCTTCCATTCCATCATATTCATGTGATACACATTGGCGTTTTAAGTCTAACCCGTACAATAAAATGAATTTAATCCTTGTATAAGACTCAATAAGACCCACAAATTCTTTGCAAATTTCATTGAAAGGACATTCTTCAAAGTATGTCAACTATATTCAATATCTGCAACAAAAAATCAATCTTTGTTTTAGTACTGTTCAAAAAACACTCATGACTCTAGGGATTCATTGATGTGTTCAATTCTAATCGGAAAAATGAAAGTCAGTGAACTAAGAGTTCAGACTTTCAATTTATTGCTTCCTGCAATTGTCACGTCAAAATTCAAGATGGCTGCCGTAGATTTGATATAGTATTATGGTCTAGGGAAAAACACAATAGCAATTTCTGTGAACACCGTGTACTGCTTTAAACTAGGAAAAGACCTGTCTTCCCAGTGTCCTAGTTTCAGTGAGTTATTTTGATACCAGCGTCGAGCGCTGTAATGGAAAAAAAATGCAATATTTTACATTCTCAATATATACTGCATGGGAACATGAACAATAATATCAAATCTTGTCATAGAATGATTTACTGAATGTTTAGATTTGCTCATTAAAAGCAAGCTTTTCCATACACAGTCTTGTATAGAGGGAAAGGGACATGTTTTGGTTTTGCATTCTAGTTTTGCAAAGTCAATAAGAGCATTTTGTATACCACTAAACTTTGTAATTAAATTTACAATTTCTATTGTGTGATAAACTTTGCAAGAAAGACTTGTGTCCAACCATGGATGTACCACAAAGAATACATAAGGTGCTGACGATGAGATAAGATTCAAATTTTCCCTGGCATCGTTATAATCCCTGTCTGTCCTAGATACATTCCTCACACTAACATATCTCAGCCACCTTGATTCCAGAAAAACATATCATGCTGTGTGTTTCCTGCTGTTTATTCAGGGCCTTGCTACAAAATCAAAGATGGCGGCAGACATGCAGTGCTCACTGAAAGATTGAAGGTCACATGACCACACAGTTGTTTTGCAACAATAGAAAATAAATGACGTATTGAGCTACCATGCAATGATGGCATGTGCATAGAAGGCCAAACTGAAGCATTGTTGCCCGTAACTATAATATTTAAGAAATTCTTTGATCAGAATAATATTTTATACAAATCCACGCTTTCCATTCTCATAAACTACCTTGATTTATTTAAATGTATGTGGTCTTTAACATATACTTTGATTTCAAAACTTGAGAATGACAAAAATTTGGGGTTTGGCATGGCTTGGAAATCAAAGTGTAGATTGTAATTATTGTAAGATTTTGATAGAAAGGATGGTTTTGATGTTGTTTTTTAGCATATGGCTGCCTAATATTTACTAGATTGGTAAATTTGAAATTCATCATCATCCTTGGGACTTAGTAGGACATATGATGGTATGCAGACTCTATTGCTAAACTAGGCAACTGATTACTATGGTGAAATGTCTGTAATCCTGGGTTTCTTTCTGCTTAATTAAAGGCCCAGTTTTTCTATTTAATCACTAAGTGCAACGTTACTACAGTGCTATATACGCTTGCTGATGCTGAGTGGCCAACAACTGGCAAATTGCGTACATTGTAATGACATCGGGTAATGCAGAAACATTAAATATTAACAAGCCTTTGCTTAAAATGATGTGGGTTTGTTTGAAGAAAAAATGAAAACTGCTCATTGGTTGTTGTAAGTTGTGTATGTTTGCTAAATAACCCCGAACTGTTTTAACCCAAAGTTACTCCTGGAGATCTGCAGAGAAATTTAAATGTTAAAAATATTGTGGGTATTCTCACCAATGCATCAAATACATGCATGAATGAGTGAGGAACAACATGTAAACCTTCCTCACAGCATTATCATTCAAAGTAAATTTATTAAACATTTATACCCAGGCTTTCTTTCCTAGTCTTGGGTCAAAATGTCAGAAAGTTTGTACAATGTTTCATATATTTAAGTTTTGGTATAAAAAGTACAGCTATGTAGTATATTGTACATGTTTGAAGTTATGATTGTGCAGTGATTACGTGAGAGATGACAAGAATAGAATGGTCATAAAAAAATATACAGCAGGGATCACTGAGAGAGTGGTCTTTTTCAGTCTTTTGCACCGCGGTGTAGGAAATTTTTTTGAAAATAACAACAAGATATCTGAGCAGGTAAACGCTGGAAAAGAGCCTGCCCAAACAAAGTTATACCTGCCTGATAACTATGTGTGGGTTGCTGAATACATAGCTCAGCATGTGGAAAATCAACAGTTAGTTCTTCCTCCTCAGGCAGAGTACTGTAAAATTTCCCTTGTCCAGCTAAACATTTATCAGCCCCAGGCACGAAATAATGCCAGTTATTAGAATATAATACTTTGCCATGATTTTGGGCATGTGAAGACGGTCTGTACATAACTCAAAGAAGACCACAGATACAGGGTCTTCCACTCCACCATCTGTGAGGAGATTTTACTGAAACATAGACAATTGCTGAAAACATTGAAAAGTATTGTGTGTTGGAAAAGTGTCACTGACAAAATTAAAGAAAATTAATCATTACTTTCACATGTTTCTCATACTGTCATGATAAACATTTTATTTCACTGACTGAAAATGAAAATCAACAGTTTGTTGTAAAGCAAAATTAAAACAAAATGAGTTTTCTCTCTGTTTGTGTCCACAGTTTCTTGCATGCAACTTCTAAACGGTTACCATGGCTGCAGAGGGTCAAAGTTCAAGTGGCGTGCCATCCAATAATATGGATATTCCACTTGCTCTGAGGAAAAGCCCGAGAGCAACGGCTGGGTAGGTTCAAAGTTGAACATCTTTGTTGTGCTGAAAAAAGGGATATTAAGGTACTTTTCTCTTTCAATAATCTAGTTGATTCTAGGGTCATATGAGGAACACATACAGGGCACTACGTATTGTCAGCAGTAAGTAAATTTACAGACAGTGCAGAGAGAGAGAGAGAGAGAGGGAACATCTTGACCGATCCTTTTCTGGTGAAACCAATGTAGACCCACATAAATTACCCACACATTTGACAATGAGCAACCTTACTCTGACATGTCTGCAAATCATTGCCATGTCACTCTTTTAAATCAATGTTTTTAAATAACACAAAAAATGTGGAAAACAATGATGTCACTTTATAGCCCTGACCCTTGACCCCTAACTGGTCCGATCAGGATTTCTATCGTACATAAGTCATGAAACGAGAAAACTCTGGACAAGCTCTTGATAACGTGATTGTAATATAAAGTTTGCCAAGACTGTAGTAGATTCACATTTACTGGATTGCATGTTTTGGACACCAAAGTAGACGTACATGTATCAACAGCTGCATGCATGTGAAAGGGAAGGAGTTATCATTGTTGTGACTAGAAACTAGAACAAAAGCAGAGGTGCTTGTTATAAGCAGTGAACTTTGTAATGGTATAAATGTTTTAGGTACTGTAGTACTAAAATACCTCCCATGAAACTGAAAGACGTAAACTTCTGCTCAAACTTTCCTTAGGAAATTAAACCATTTTATTTTCGAATGAAAATGATCGACCTGATGCAAATTTTCATGCCAGAGAAACAAATTTACTTTACATGTAAGTTTGCCCAGTTTAGAAATTCAAAATGGCCGCCATCCCTGTGTTAACGTGACGTGGAAAAATAAAATCAAAAACAAAATTATTCAGTCCAACAGCTGAAAAATGATCACGCAAGCAGTAGATCAGACAAACAAAAAATTGAATATAATCCGTTCCCAAGGCGCCTCCTGCAAGGTAGGAAGTATCTCATGCATGGTTCCTCTGAAAACATTCATGAGTTTTATGGAGTCAGCAAAAAGGATAGCTGTAGTTCTTAAATCATTGACTCTTGTTCCACAACCTGAGCAAAAACGATATTAAACTTACTGCTCAATTTGATGTGATATACATGTTTATGTATATGGTAATATGTAAAATTTCCAACCAAAGCATGTAAAGAAAAGAAATTGAAAAGGAAATTTAACTGTTCACCCCAATTCCCTGTAGACTAGTCCACAATTGTCACTGATACAATAGCTTTGGGCCAAACCATGGTGGTGAAAGGGTTAAATTTATATGATATATTTCTATTCATAAACCACTTCCTATCCATTTCTGTGAACACAATCTGTCACCTTGAATCTGCCTCTTTGTTTGCCACACGGTTTTGGGTGTTCTGAAAATTGCATTCAATGTTAAAAATACCCTCAATCTGACAAGAAAGAAAAAGTTCTGAGAAAAATTCATACAGCACAATTCTCACTGGTGCGATTTGCTCACGTGCGTGTGTCAGAAGAACCAACCATATTACATGTTGCGCTACAGAGAAAAAATCCTGAGTCTGTCACATGACATTTATGATTTATGGTAAAGTATGTCATTTTAGTAAGGGATGTTCTCCTGTAAAAACACATTGAATTGTCTGATGAATCTGCTGAACGTGTACCATGTCACATATCTTAATTTCAACGGGAATATTAAATGACAGACATTTTTGAGGAAGTTGCCATCATACTCATAACAGGTTCCAGTGCAAACTATTGCAGTAAATTTGCCATGCATTGAGGATGACTACACCAAACCAAACAGTGGGGTGTGTGATAGTTTTGTAAATTGGTATATATTGCTTATAAGGCAACAATAAGAGTGCCAATAGACCAGGCCATACAACACTATTGTCTGTAGACCAGGCCATACAACACTATTGTCTGTGATAGACCAGTAAATTTCATGGGTGGAGAGGAAAAACCCATGGTTTTGAGATCAATTCTTAATAGTTGAAGTGTGTAGTCGTAGTAGTTAAGACACTCATTCACAGGGTAAGTACTGTCAAACAGTGAAGCTGTGTTTTAGCATCCTGAGGAATAAAATAGTATGTTTATTAATTTTACAAGCCTACTCAACCTTCAAGAACTGTGGATTCAAGAATTTGCTATTAAATTTGAATTCAGGCAGGGAAACATTGATCTGAAATCTCTTGTTTCAAATAATGCAAACCATAAGTCAGTTGGGTCTACCGGTAAGAATTTCACTCTTATATTTGCTTCAAATAATGTTAACATCATAAAGCCATGATACAGTGAAACCTGAACCATCATTTGTGTAATCATTGGTTGTGCTTGTCTCAAATTATCATTTTGTAGGCGCCGGTGTTCTACTGCAATACACTGGTGTTTTTACATGTCACAACAGTGTCAACAGTTGTTTCGGACTTAAAAGATGTTAACTTATTACGATAGAACAGGTCAGAAAATGACAAAAATGTTCCATCAGTCCCCTGGCTTCACATTGCATTCTGTGTCAGGTCTGTCAAAATATGAAAAAATGTTTCTCAATCATCACACACAGTTTTCGTGTCCTTCAAGTCTGTAAAGTGTGAAATCTGATTAAAAATAGCTCTTCCTGTCAAAAAATTACTTAACTGGAAAGGGGAAAAAATGTTGCAAAAGCATAGAAAATAGTATGCATAGAAAGATATAATTCAGAGAGGTATTTTTGAAAATTTGAAGTGGTTATTTGTAACTGAGAAATAACTTCAATTGATAAGTGAAATGGAGTCTGTTGTTACCGAGTGGTTTTGATCATTTTATATTTTGTAAAATATTTGCTCAACAGTGCTGACATAAATGTCAGTGCAGTTTGTTGATTTAACATGCACAAATTTCTTCAAGGTCAGTTCAGAAGATGATGGCGAACAATTTTCAAATGGATATACTCTACTATTTTTTCAGAGAGCTGGGGACATGAGTTATTGCCAAGAAATGCCTATTTTTTGTGTCAGTTCATTTTTTATCTGGCTCATTTTTTTGTGCCACTGAGAGATAGGGCCAAGTGTCTGGACATACTGGTTGCCGTATATGGTAAAGCAGTCTTCGCCAGGTTCATGTCAGCCAATCAAAATCAATAGATGTAGAGTGATTGATAGATGATCTTCACAAAATTAGCTCCGCCCACCACCAGCATCCTTGTGTACAGCAAATTCCACCATGTTGTTCCCTGTAGCCATGTATAGTGCAATCCAAAAGCAGTAGCATTTTTGGTTGAATTTCAGGTAAACTCTGAAATTCTGGCTGTTAATGATATGTGCAATTCAGAGCATGATGGTACCACTGATAGTATCCTGTGAACGTGACTGTCAAATCGTTGAATTTGCTGTCATTTTGAAATAAGCTGAGGCTTGCAGGGGTCATTTTCTCTCATATGCAAATCTGGATTCACAAAGTAGAGAATGGCTTTATAGGTAGAGGCCACAGGGATAGATTACTGCAACCCTGCTTCTGCAAACAGACCAACAAACTCCATGTGAACTCTCAGTATGTGATAAAAAGATATCAAATCTTGTTTCGGAAATTACCGCGATTATTTGTATCTGTGTCTGTGTCACATACAGTGTTTGGACAGTCATCAAACGTCACCCTTGAAATGAATTGCAATTTCGCCTGCAAGCAATTCTCAAACTGCATATTAACTCAAAATTTGTTAGGGGTAGCAGTGACTGATACTTCATGGTTTATAATAGTCATTATGTATGTAGAATTTTCAGTTTTAATGTCTATGTCAGTTATTATATTGGAGTGTGGCGTACTAGATCTAGATGTAAAAGTAAAAATTCTAACTGTAATAACTTCAGATCTTAAAACAATGAATGCAGAAATCTGCATCACATTGTACCTTTCTTCGAAAATTTGAATTAACTCCTGCTTGTCATAATAGATGAGCCATTGTACATGATGTAGTTCATTCTAGGGGTGGCTATCAGAGTTAGAGTGTATATGTGTGTCTGTTACTTCAATTGTGGCATATAGCACTCTCTAATTTGCACAGTGGTTAACAAATCCCATACAGACTTTCAGTTATTCCCACGATTTCAATTTTATGGAATTTGAATTTCTTTGAAAGGTTGTAACTTTCAGTGTTTCATATCATCGTGCACATATGCTAAAAACTGATCAGACATTTATATGCTGATCACAAACAATTAAAAATCATATTTTACCATTTAGAAATCATAGTCTTGCATATACACAAATCGATAGTAAGAAAAACATGATCTTAAAATCTCAAATCCAACTGATTGATGACACAGAGCACCATGGTATAGTAACATATAAACAAATCCAATGGATTGATGACGCAGAGGACCATGGTATAGTAACATATAAATGGATGCAGTGTAGCTTATTTATTACCCAGGTAATCATACCTGTGTTTCCTCTGGCTTCTGAAATTTTCAAACTTTAGTAAATTTACGAATTGGGTATTGAAACTTTTTGTAAATTTTGAAATTCATAAGTAAACTTAACCATTCCAATACGGAATATCATTCAATCAAATTCAAATTAAGTACAACATGTGCTTAGACAGAACTATTTTGAGGTTTGGGGGCCTTCAGCTCTCAATCAACTAGCTGCTTCCTTGCATTCGTATATTTACGCATCAACAATGAAAAAAATTAGTAAATCATCTAAAAAATTAGTAATTTTACGAATTTGAGAGTGGCAGAGGAAACACAGCATACATTTTGTAAGTAATTCCAATGTTTTCAAAAAGTTATGTGGTACATTTTCAGTTCAAAGAAAGTCTTGCAGCATTGAGGTAAGGCCTTTCCATGTGATTTCACAAGACTAGGCTAGCCAAGCCAGCAAGTAACCAAACAGAATACTAATTACAATCATATTGAAGTTGCCGTAAAAGTCGTTAGTCTACAGTTTAGCATGTGCATGATGCAAGTGCTGTGCAGCCATTTGCCTAATGAAGCATTGATGGCAACATTTACGTGCATTTTGCAAAACCTGATCTTAGATAAAATGCATTGAAAGGCGTATTCACAATTCAAATTAAGCACTTCACTGACACTGAGAAATATGAGATGACTAAAAGAGAAGGGCTTATTAGATACACCGTATACGGGTACAGGTATGAGAGACTGGTTTGATCAGGAATGTACTGGCAAATTAAGGTTGTATGCGCCTCAAAAGTGAAAGACTTTTGCTTAAATTTTCCTCAATGAAACTGTCAATCATTCTTTTACCAAATCAAGAATAAAAAGGAGAGATCAATGTGCAAAGTTTGGAACTTACGAAGCAAATACCTACCATTTACTGATATTTGAAATTCAAAATAGCAGCCATCCTTGTGTTAATTTTATGGGAAAAACCAAAACGAGACTGTGATCATTTTTCTTACTCCAAGAGCTTTAAAATGAGCCCTATAAGTGAAGATCAGAAAAGTATGATTGTAAAATTTTAATGTCCAAATATCTGTCCCTGAGGTGCATGCAATCTACCTTTGGGTAGAATGCGCCTCAGGGACAGATATTTGGACTCTCAAACTTTTCCAATTCTTTTCTGATCTACCATATGTTGGGGCTCATTTTGAAGCCCTTGGAGAAAGAAAAACTTTCACCCTCTTAGTTTTTCAAAAATTGAAAATTTTATTTTTCCCCATGGAGTTAAAACAGGGATGGCGGCCATTTTGAATTTCAAATATTGGCAAATCTTTGGTAATTTCTTTCTCTAGAACTGAATTTGTACTGTGACTCCTGATTTTTATGCTTGATTTTGAAAAAGAACGGTTGAAATACCCAGTATTCCGTAAGGAAAATTCGAGCAAAAGTTTTAAGTCTTTCACTTTCGAGGCATATTACTACCTAAAGATGATGGTAACTGAGGACGTAAGCTATCTGAATGTACCGTACATCTGAGTGTACAACTCTAAGATTTGATTGTTGTTAAAAGGTAGAAACATTTTGTTATAGGAAGTGAAGAAATGAAATATTGATATACTCCAGTAGCCTGAATATGATGTAAAACTTGATAGACATGTTTGCAGGTGAAGATATCAAAGACACACATAAAAAATTTAGCATTGCATGAATTGTGTGGCTTGAATATGGGTTTTTTCAACACAGCAGTTGGAGCTCATTTGAGAAACATGGGGGTTTGCTCACACTGGTAGAGATTATGAAGTAGGTTACTGATTGTTAGCCTTTGATACAAGAAACCCATAGCTTACTGTAGTGTACGTAAGTGGATGCAGAGGGCTACCACAGAAAACTGCTTGTTGGTCACAGTCGACCTTGTAGCTTATGAGTTGACCTTGTGAGCTGGCAGATAATATTGCCTTGTTAGTTTTAACATCCAATCCACAGATTCACTTAATTCCATTCTGTACACTTTACATTCTCTTTGAATTCTTCCCTTACTTCATCAGAGAAATACATGAAAGAGAAACCTGCTGGTTTCTTGTGAATGTGTTTTATAACAGCTTTTGTTCTGTGTTCACAGTTTCCCCAGATAGCTTTTTTAGGTTGAGATCAATTTTACACATCCTTGAGCTTCTGAAATTATGGATCTTTTAGCTTCTTAGTGACATTATAGATCTTGAAAAATGCTTTGCCCAGATAGATATAGCCTGTGTTTGTTAAATTCTCCAAAATCTAGAAAACAGTAATAAATTTGAGACTCAAAATGGAGAGTTGATCAGTCAGTATGTTAGAATATGAATGTGATAACATCCATGTTGTTCAGTGAAGATTATAAACCTCATCCAAGACTTGACGTTGAATAAATAATTTCAATGTATTTGTAGTGCAGTCAATTCCAATAGACACACATTATTATGCATACATGATTGAACATATGTTTCTTTTACTGTTTTCAACATTTCTCTTCACATGTTATGTAGACTTACATACATAAAGCAATTAAAAAGTCTGTCAACCGTTGGAAGCTAATTGTAGAGAGTAATTGCTGAGACAGTACTGGTTGTGCACACAAGTTAGAATATTGTATGTAGTATGCACAATCCAAATATGAGGCTTACCCAGTATCTAATTGAATTTTCAATTTCTATCATTGTAATTTTGTATCATAATATTTGGTTTTGAAATTTTCTTCTGTGGTATGTTGGATGTATACATTACAAATATATCTTTTCGTAAGGTCAATTGTTCTGATATATCCCAGTCGCCATGTAAATTTCAATGCTTTTTAGATGGCTACATTGAGATCCCTTTAACAGCCAATCAGGCCAGCTCATTTAGTCAGGTGTCTGTGATTGACAGGCCGAAGCAGGCTAGGCCCAACCCACCATGCATTGACTGGATGTACACATGCATGGGTTTTCCAGACAGCTATGCAAGTGATGGCCTCCATTTTGGAAAGCAGCACAAAATGTAGCTTTCTGCATGGCAAGGAGATCCCTCAGTGATGTGTCAAGCTTTCCAAAGCTGTGAGTAAAATCCTCTCCACAAAACTTACCAACGGTCAGTTTGCAGATTTTCTGAAAAAATTCATCTCTAGTTGCTGATGTCTGTTTACACAATTGTGAACTCTGCCTGAACCAGCAAATGGAAGTGTCACATGGAAATTAGGGGTTACTGTAGATATGATCTCTGCTCTTTCTCCAGTTGTACCAAATTTTCCCTGTTATATCACCATAAACTGGTAAACCAAACATGAAACACTATTCAAGATCCAATTTCAAAGTCCTGTCTCACTCTCAGAGTCTTACTTTTCTGTTTTGAAATTCAAATTTTGTACTGATTATGTCAAAGTGTGACAATTACCTGGTTTCTCACAAAGCACAGTTTTAAATTCTGTCCCCAGACACATAAATGCAGCTGGTTTGCACAGCATTGTAACCCAAGTCAAGGCACTGAAAAACGCAGATGGATTTGTTGTGCTCATTACCTGGATCCCGTATAATTGCTGCACACAACCAAATGACATCTTATCTTTCAGGTTAAAAGCCAGTAATGAACTCAATATATCTGAAGATCTCAGAGGAAAGGTCAATTATCATCTGAAACTTTCCTAGCTTTCCATTTGTATTGACCCTCTACCTGCTTTGTGTACAAGCCAAATATATTTAGGCATATGATAGTTGCTATCAAAAGCAGTAGGATTTTCAGTGCAATTTTAAGGATTTTGTCCAACATAAATCATGGAAAAAAGGTGATCATGGAATCACAGGAATGGAAACTGTGGCACTTTTGGAATGTGGTGTCTGGAGTTATGACTTGAAAGGCGTAACCATGCATACTGCCATTTTACCTCCTGTGCAGGAACAGTGCCAAAAGGTCAACATGGGACTGTGTTTGAGATGTGGATGAAAGTCTGCTACAAGCTACAATCTGTGCTGTTTTCTGTTGAAATTTTAACTCTGTAGAGTCAGTCACACAGACTGTAATGGAGATTCAAATTGTCACTTTGTTGTTCCCGTGTTGAACACGGGAAGCAATAAGTTGGTGAAAGTTGAAGGTCAAACTTTGAACTCCTAGGTCCTTTAACCTGCTCACCCCCACTACCCTGTAAACAGGTCCATACTTACCATTGATAACAATAGATTTGGACCAAACTATGGTGGTGAGAGGGTTAATCTCCTCAGTTCATGACTTTCTGCGAATTGTGGTGATTTCAGCGTTTTGCAGTCACAATTTAAAAGCACATTTCTACTTTAGTGCACTACATTACTTTGTCTCTACTATACTGCATGGATATTCAGAGAAGAGAATTTGCAATTCCTGTTTGGATTTGCTGACATTCCAGTGTTTAGAATCTTAAGACCTGAAACAACCAGCCACTTCTGTGTACAGCACTAAAACACAAGACATTTCTCCATGCCAGACAGATGCTTGATAAAATTGTTGCCAGTGTTTGATACGGCAACATTTCACTGATACAAACTTTCAAAAATCTTTTTATTTCACCTTTCGATGCTGTAGATAACTGTGCAAGTTTTCCATTCTGTGCTTGATTGACATTTGTTGTAACAGTATCAGACCCACTGAGAGAAATCCGATAAATATATGAATGGTCAATCATGATTCATTCCGCGCTCTGTCTGAACATACATACATGCTCATACAAAGGTTGCACAACCATTTTAGTTCATACAACATACTCTGAAAGAGCCAGTACACACTTCCACGGTAAAGTAAGAAATTTACAAATTTGACCTCGTGTAAGCCATACATGTAGGTTCCATGCTCATACAAAGGTTGCACAACCATTTTAGTTCATACAACATACTCTGAAAGAGCCAGTACACACTTCCACGGTAAAGTAAGAAATTTACAAATTTGACCTCGTGTAAGCCATAGGTTTAAAATAGCTGACCAAACGTAAAGTAACATTGCTTTTTGAACAGTTCGGTGTTGCTACCACACAGACAACAGTTTTATATTGTGCCAGTGTTGCATTTGTTAGATGTGTTTGACTACCGGGGTATGAACAAAATTCAAGAGAGCATCACAGATACATTGAGTTGATAAGACGTATGGTACTCAGCGTCATACTGTTCTTACCCAAATCGAATCAGTACATTGACAGTGAAACGTTTACCATCAATTTCATGTGCCTTGAAATTGAAAGACTTCAATCTTTGCCCAAACATTCCTCTGGTAAACTTGAAACCTCTCCCTTTCGAAATCAACATTAAAAATCGGGGGTCATCGCGTAAAATTTTGGACTGGGGAGATATATACCCAATATTTTAATGCCGACACTTGAAATTCAAAATGGCCACATCCCTGGTTTAACACGATGGGCAAAAATAAGTGGGTGAAAAATTTATTTACTCCGTGAGCTTCCAAATGAGCCCCTACGAGTGGTAGACCAAAAATATATTGTAATTAAGTTTTAGAGTCTGAATATCTATCCCCAATGTGCAGGAAACCTTGCCATATCATACAGTTTTAAAGGGCTAATGAAACGTTCTTTCTCTCCATTCTATGAATGTATTGGACAAACTTTTTGGGAGGTGTTCACGATGGTGTTTTGACAATAAAGTTTTGTAGAGCTGGTGAAATTGGAATTTATGGATGAGACCTCAGATCAATCATATTTGCTGACAAGCCTTGAACCAAAGATGGTTGGGATTGTGTACCATAAACAAAACACTGAAATATTTCTCCTAAAAAACAAGTCCACAATGTTATACAAACATACTGGTAGGCCCTGTCTCATTGTCATTATCAAGTGATGCTTCATTTACCGGTATATTCATAGTAAAAGATGGGGCAATCTTCTCGAAAGGTGAAAAAACAAAAGCAATCCATCAGTCAGAATTTCAAAGCATGCAAATTTCACTCTGCAAACATGCAATTAAGTATCGTGCAAACATGCATAATAAATGACTCCTAAAAGTGAACATATCGTGTCATAGGTCACCAGCAGTGATCCTAACATTTGTGTACCAGAGTAAGACCATTTCGTAGATCCTTGAATAGATGGGGTGGGGGGGGGGGGGGGGGGGGGGGGGGGGGAAGTCTCTTTAACCTCCTCCCTACCTTGAATACTGGAAACTTTCCACAGTATAATGAATTGCTATATCCCTTCAGTGCTGGAAAATTCCATCCAGATCCCATGTGTTTCCGTGTACCGGTATAGCATGGACAATTGCAGTCGATGGTTAAATGTTTTTTCTCTGCTGTTATTCATCTCAAGGTCTTTCAAAGTATTATTGGATAGAACTACATGGTGCATGCATATTACTCTGTTACAGTGTTATGAAACTTCTGTCAGGTATAGCTCCCCAACAGGGTTTTAACACCTCAGTGTTTTTGCTAAGGGCGGTAAGCAAGTAAATGTTACCGGGGTTCCCCAGTCATTTTACCGGGGTTCCCCTTGGTATATCAATATAATCAAATAGAGGGACAGCAGTAATGTTACCTGGGTTCCCAAATCATTTATCAATATTCCCTAACCTTAGCAAAAACACTGCACCTGTTGTCCAAATATAATTTTTCTTTGTTTCAATGATGGGCAGTTCATGAGAAAATGGAAATACAAGATCATATATTATGAATCTTGTTAACTTCCACCTTCCTCTTCTTTTCCCTCCAACACAACTTCCCCAACACCTGATGAACAGTTCAAAACCTTGATTTGCTCATTTTTAGAAGTGAACATTTCATGAGAAAAATGGAAATAGAATGTTATGAAACTCAGATTTGTCACCTCTTCCTCTGCTAACCGATAACTTCCTGTTTCAATCACATCAGTGTGACCATAACGTTGCTGGTAGAGTTGAGGCAGAGCTGTCTGCCAGGACAACAGGAATTGAAAAACTGATAGTTTCTATATCATTCTGCTGAATGTAAAAGTTATTGGTTTGAAACCATCATATTAAACAACATTCTTTTTATAAGGTTAATATATTTTTGGAGGTAGTGGAAAGTCTTGACAGATGAACACTTGTATTAGCATTAATGAAAGGGTCATTTGCTCTAACTTTAGATGATTTTTCTGGTATAATCTTTGTTTTAATGTCAACTACATTTTCTTGTTCTAATCCCCAAAGCACGTTGAGATACACAGTATCAAGCGTGTCAACTCAGCCTGTACATGTGTAGACTGTATAGTTATTGTTGACAAGATACATGTAATTCTGATCCAAACTACATGTACAGTTCAAAAGTAAACAATAATAGTGCATTTTACACATAGACGCTGTGTTGACAAGGTAAATCGCAGGTGTTTCAACATGCTTTAGAAGGAGTAGAACTAAAACTTGCAATTGATATACAAACCAAAAAATAGTGAAAACAGTCAGCATGATGACGTTAACATGGTTTGGTCCAAATCCATTGTTATCAATGGTGAGTATGGACCTGTTTACAGGGTATTGGGGTGACGTTAGCAAATCCACGATGGCCTTTCTCTCAACATGTAGTGTGACTTAATGTTTCAAAAGGACAATAGTGTACCAGGTATGGTGATACTTAATATAAATGTCCAACAAGAATGGTGATTAGTGTATTGCTCCATTCCACTGTCACAAAATGTCGTATATGTGACATATATGTACAATAGGTACAGATGAGGCGGAGATTCTTTCACACATCGTCATACCAGTTCTCTGTAATCGTAAATCTCTAATGATATTTTTTTGGGAACAAATGACACTGTTGCCAAGACAAAACTCAATGAAACAAGCTATTCTCTTGTCCATTAAGAATTGCCAATTACTGTGTGTACCGGTACATGTATGGACATTTAGCCTTTGTTGACCTTAAGCCACATTAGCCATATCTTTGTTCATGTTTTTGATAAGATGGTTTGAAATCAAAAACAACTTGCGTAAAAATGGCTGCAAAATTGTAACCACAGAACATTTCTCAAAGTTTGGGAACAAACTTAAAATCAGAATTTGCAAATTTTGGCTAGTTTTGGCAAGTAGACTAAAATGGTGAACTAGCAAACTGGAGTCCATTGCCAAGAATTGAATAGTAACACTTTCAAAGCAATACACCTTAGTAACAGTAATCTAAAACATCTCTCGGAAGACTGGTTGGTATATTTTGGTTCCTAGAATTCATAAAGATACAGCTGATCAGTCTCTCTTTATGCAGAGCGTTTGTGATAGTTTGAAATTCAATTTATTGCAAAATTATCATTGAAGCCATCGACGAAGTCTATAATTTTATAGGAAAGTAACTGTAAAAGTTCAAATGAATGACACATCCAGAGACATGTATACAGGTAGAAAGTATAGTTCTGGTATTTTACCAGCATGATGTTGTTTCACAACATAATTTCCTCATACTGGTATATTTATCTGATAAATATGATGTGATCTGTTATTCACCCATTGCAATGCATTTCATTTTTATTTTATCATCAAATTCAAACAGTGGTCTTCCTGTTGAAGGCGTGGCATTGAGAAACAAAATTGTGATATACTTGTAAAAATACACCCTGTCATGTTCGACATTGTCACTGTAATTGCTACAATTGGAACGTGAGTTGTGCTGTCCACTCTCATTGGTGATTGTAGAAACAGAGAATTTATAAGTACTGGTAGATTTATAGCTGACAATTCTTTGTCATTAACGAAATACAAATAATTCTTGAATATGATGGCAAATTGTATGTGGCTGACCTTAGTTTGTTTGATTTCAGAGTGAGGTCTGACTGAATAGCCACATAATTAGCTGCCGCAATGAAGCCTGTAGCCTACTCATACAGGCGTGTATTGAAAGGAAAGATATATAAGGGGAAGCTGCAGGCTAGACCACTGCAGCTACCACAAAGTGACTGAGAAATGACCTCGTACAGTACACAAATGTGTAGTCAGACTTTGTCCAGAAAATGGTTGGAAATGCCCACAGACTAAGTGAAATCTGTGTAAATTGTAATGAGTTCCAGAGTAATATCATATTTCAAAATGTGAGCTAGCCAAGCTGGAACACATTTGTAGAAAACAGTTGTCATACCGTACAACATACATACATACAGACATACATACATACATACATACATACATACAACATTCATACATACATACATACACATACATACATACATACAAACATACATACATGTACATGTACCTACATACATACATGTACATACATACATACATTGTACATGTCTGTCTTTGGTCAACCATATATTCATACAACCATGAATTGGCCACGTGCCAAGGCACTAGGCTTCAAATTGCCATGTTGTTGGTAGACTGTGCATAATATAAAACCATGTTTTGAGTAAATCAATTGTACAGACAGAATGGAGTGCTCAGCAGCCGATACACCTTTTCCTTGAAGCTAGACACGATAACATTAAAGCCTTGCAAAATGACAGTATGACTATTGAAAACTGAAGCTCTTTACCCTCAAAATTTAAAAAATCAGTGGCGTACAGAACAAAACACATCTGATGATATTGAAAATTCAATATTGCTCCTTTCCATTGTTTCCAGAATAAAAAAAGAGCCAATCACGTCCATGGAGAAGATGGAAGCTGCTCTCCATGCCAGCAAATCAAAAGGTAATTGACGTAACTGGAGGATATCACACCAATTTAGTATTCATCAAGTCTCCATACAACCATGGTTCAAAATTTCACAACAATAAAACAAGATGCTGTGTTACTAAGAAGTGCTTTTTTATATACTTCCTTGGTGTCTGCTAGATAAGTATCTATAATGCACAAACAAATATCTTCATAAAGGAAAAAAGCTTGAAAAGATACTCAGTTAATCATCAGGTCTGTGTGCAGCTGTGAATACAAGGCTGTTAGCACCATGTGTTTTACATGAAAAACTGTAAACACATAGTATTAGACATTTGGCACCTGCTACTTTAGCAACAACGTCATAAAATGGGGGTTCTCTGGAAAAAAGTCATGACCTGCGAATAAATGATATCTATATCATTTTCGATCACACATTTATAAATTTGTATTTCAGCTCCAGTGATCTGTCTAAAACTATCCTAAATTTCAATGCTATTTTGTTTGTGCAAATTTTGTATCAGTCATTCCACTACTTACCTTTGCAGTAATAAACTAAAAAATGTATGCAATTTGGCTGAAAACTTTTCCATCAAGTCCATTTGAGCAATACAATGTTGTTTGAGAAGACATTTTAAGTTTGAAAAACCATACATGTACTTCAGTGTGTACGTGTGAGCTGAACTCTGTAAGTCGAGTGATGTTACATCTACGGCAACAGTAACTTTTGCTGTATTTTGTTCCACATTTCATGTATCATTAAGATTGCCAACAGTTTCTTCTGAAAGCATTTTGAAATATCAGTTTATGATGTGCATTCTTATTGTTGACAATCAAATTTCAATCCAGACCTGATCTCAAATATCATTATTAATGCTGCAGCACACAGAATACAGTCAATGTTGACAATCTGTATACCGAATATTTCAACATACTGTGGGAAGTAAGCATGGAAACTGTTGCTGAAATATCCAACATAATTGTGAAAAAAATAATTGTCAAAGGCACAAATACAATATGGCCAAACA
The DNA here is from genome assembly GCF_041260155.1 of Ptychodera flava. NCBI lineage: Eukaryota > Metazoa > Hemichordata > Enteropneusta > Ptychoderidae > Ptychodera > Ptychodera flava. Next base: position 4,160,388 of record NC_091944.1, on the reverse strand, counting down.
CGGTCATTAAAGATGTCTCAGGCTAACTTCAACCTGAGCACCACCAAATTTTGATATATCATCATTATTTTCAATAGGGGTAAGGTCCATATAACTAGACATAGGGGTGAAAGGGTAAAAATCAAAGTGGGGTGAAGGGTAGAGGGTTGGGCAGAAAAGACTGAAAAACCCAGGAACATTTACAGTTAGACGTGACTAGGTACCATGACATGTATAATTTGCTATTTCCACAGAAGGCAACAATAAAAGTGCCACTAAAAGGAAAGTGTCAAGCCCAACTCCAAGTTCAAGCAGCAAAGATGAGAAAGAAGAAAGAGAGACTGCCTCGCCCAGTCACAAGAAAAGGAAAAATCCAATACCCAAGGCAATACGAGAAATGGTAAGTTCAGCTACCTGTGAGAAGCTCCACTACAGAAAGGATTTCAATTTTTTGAAAAGAATGAAGAGACAGAATGGGAAATAAAATGATACAGACAAAGATGGTATGCGTCTTAAAACAGAAACTCTAAACACTTGTCTTTCAAAACAGGAAAAAAATAGGGGTCACAGTGCAAGTTTTACTAGGGAAAAAGATTTCCTAAACTTTACTGAAATTCTAAATGGCAACTATATACCGGTACACCTTATGTTATTTCTATGGGGAAAATTAAATAAATGATTTTTGGCAGAACAAGGCTGTGAAATATTTATTTGAAGGTACTCTGCAGACTTCAAAGTGAGAAAACTCAAGCAGACTACCAGTGAAATATTGTAAACATTTGAAAGTCCAAACATTTGCCCCTGTGGCACATTCTAACTTAAGATAGACAGAGATTGGAGGGGGGGGGGGGGGGGGCATGGAGTTCTATATTAAAAATCTGTTTATATTTAAAAACTTGTCTCTACCTTTGTGTCAGCATGATTATACAATGGTTGCTTATTAATTTTATGTATTCCTGTAAAGAACTGTGGTATTGTTAATTTTATGTATTACTAGTAAATAACTGCGTATTTTGGTATCCAACACTTTAGAATGTATGATGTTATCTGTACTAGCTCACACATTGTCTGAAACAATCTCATATTAAGTTACTGTCATAGCTACAAGTTTTCTGAAAAAAACCAGAAAATTAATGACATGTTTGTATTTTTGCGTTCCTTCAAATACTTGTATTCAATCTTGTACATAATCTTTTATCTTTAGGTGCTAATTTGTATGTGAACATGATTATACATTTGCTGTATAGATAAAAGAATTGTTGTAGTTGCAGTTGTTTTTCTGTGTTGTTTCAGGACTCTCGTAATGATTTCTACTGCTGGATCTGTCACAGAGAAGGCTCTGTCATATGCTGTGAGGTGTGTCCAAGAGTGTACCATGTCAGATGTGTCAAGTTAGTGGATGAGCCGGAGGGAGACTGGTTTTGCCCTGAATGTGAGGTAATTCAGGATTTCTCTGCCTGGTCTTGCTCAGCTTAATCAAGCAAACAAAAGCTGCATGAACTAAATTCAACCATACTTACACATTGTTTGATATTCTTACCTTCCCATAGATGTAGTCACAAGAAGTTTCCTTTCTGTTACCATTATTAAATGCTGTCCGCATCATTTACTATGTGTAAGCATAATGCTAGCCACTCAACAACATTCTCAGTAAACCAGAAATACTTACTTGCAGAACAAAGATTATATATTAGCTGGCTCTTTTATTCCATGTACATGTGCATGGCACGTGTGTTAGTCTATTGTACGTGTGAATGTAGTATAGATGTAGGGATATGTTTGTACACAGATGAGCATACAGTTGACTCTCACATCGTTTGGTTGGCTATGCAGTGTAGTCTACTCCTACGTTGATTTTGAACTAAGTGTTGCTCAGTTCAGTGAGTGGGTATAGCTTAGATTCACCACGATCTGTCCACAGGAGGACCTTTGTTTCACCAGGCATTTTCCATTGTGTTGGCTTGGCCTCACATCATTTTTGGCACACCAGTGTAGATATGAAGGAATCTTTCTTGCAAACAAGCAGCTGTGAGAGAGTGTGAAGAGACAGATTGTTTCATTCACTTGAATATATTCAAATAAATAAGTCAGTGTCAAAATGTTCAAAATAGTTTGAAATAAAGATATGATGTATAAAGGCCTCAAAGCCATCCCAGGAGATAGCTTTGATATTTATCATTTCTATAATTAGAAAACGTAAACTTTGTCAAAAAATGGCAAATGATGGCACAAATACCTGTAAAGTTTGGGCAGGGATGTTCAGCTGAAATGATGTTCTGTATCTAGCTGATAACAAACAATAAAAGCTATCACAGAGAACTCTCTGTTTTCAACAAAGATTGAAAGTTCTTCATGGCGTGTGTATTTTCAGAAAATCACCAAGGCAGAGTGTGTTGATACCCAGTCCAAGGCAATGTCTCAGCTAACACTGGACCATTTCTGCAGACTTCTCATGTATGCATTGCAAAGAATGAAACACAGTGGGGTAAGTCTCCGTGCAACTCTCAGTTACTGTCTGTTCATGCCATAGTAATGTTTCTTTATATCATTGTATACACCCTGATAATGCATGCTTCCCTTTGTTTTTGTCCGCCAAATCAATTCTACCTGTAGACACAAAGATGTTGAAGACATAGAATACCATTCTTTTTCCACCCCCTTGCCACCATGGATTGACCCAATCCAAGTGTTTCCTTCTGTGGTAAAGATGGATCTCTGCATTGTAAATTGGGATGAAAAGGTTAAATCTTGGTGAACATCTCTTTTGTAGTCATGAAATCTCCAAAAATATGAGAATTAGGCAAAGACAGACTCTTGATTGACTGAACTGACCAAACGAAATGTCTGTAAAGCACAACAATATTTGAAAATCATCCTGAAATAAAACATATTTACTTCCCTGCCCGTCAATGAAAAGGCTAAAGACTTGGTGGATAATAATACCGGTAGACATTAATCTTCTGTTAATTGTGATGTCAGTGTATGTACATGTGTAGTTGTCCGCAGTCTAGGCTTTGTTAAGCCCTAATCCTGCCAAGTCAGTGGATCTTGCATTGATTTCAACATGCCCAGAAGCTGGAATCAAGGGCCAATTATCCTGCCATGCCAGTGAAATTCAATAATGTCTCTATGTAATACTATTAATAGCATGACATTTACACACACAATATTTAGGTGAATTATTAGGTTTCTCAAACTCTCAAGACCCTGCTTGAGTATAAGAGCTTCCCCTAGGGGGTTTCAAATATGATATACATTCATGTATAAGACCCATTCCAAGTTCAGTTCAAACAGTCAAGAATTCAGAACTCAAGAATTGACGATAGTATGACTTCAACTATCACATAGGTTTGGAAGTCAATAGAGTTAGGCTGAATTGACATGAATAAATGAGCATAAATTAGAAGTGTTGGCGGAAAACATGGATTTGCTCGATTATAAGACCCCCCGTATAATTACAGTTATTTCATGTATACCGCATTGAGTAAGTGGAAATAGGTTTTAGCTCATTTCTGGTTTTTGCTAACTTGGCAGGATGGTGTGTAACACCCCTAGCAGGAAAATGGTTAATGAGCCAACAATGCATGTCTAACATTTTAATGTGATAATGTGTGTTATTGTAAATTATTCTGTGTGATGGTAACAGTAATTTTTGTCCACGACATACAGTTATTGTCCCCTGTTTGCTCAACAAACTGCAAATGTTATGAATTTGTAAGTTTGTGTCATATTTCTTTTTGTTTTGTAATGACCAGACTGAATTATTTCAGAAGCCAGTACAACTTGACCAACATCCAAACTATCTGGAGTATGTGTTTCATCCAATGGACCTCAGCACTTTGGAAAAGGTATGTGCCTATACCCCTTCACCCCCTGCTGCTGCAGTGTAGAATCCCAGCCACAACATTGAAATCATCCACCAGATTAAAATGATCTTGTCTTTTCATGGCATTTTTGGAACATTTTATTACAATGTGAACAGTCAATATTTGACCCTGTGATTATGCACTATAATGACAAAATTGAGAAAAAGGGTATGGTTCCTTTGCACTACCTTGAGAATTCAACCTTTCATGATGTTTCTGATTTTGAGAGGACATGCTGCTAAGGTATTTATACATCTGATTGATACCATTGGACGGTAGGGAATTGATGAGAGACAAGACATCCACTGAGAGGCAGTTCATTGCACCATGTTAGGTGCTCACAAATTTTCCAATGTGCACAACTCGCTTAGTTTGCAACGGGGGTCAGTGAACAATAACCAATCTTTGGAACAAAATTCACTGAACCATCAACTTTGAACTTCCTCCATCATTTTTGCATGATCTATACTAATAACAGAGTTCGCGTTTACGCAAAAATCGTGCGTATTTACGCATTGAAATTGACTCTCTACGCATTTTTGTCATTGTTATGCGTTTTCTATACACAAAGGATAACACCGAAAGCACTCTCCACGACTGAGCTTAGGCGACAACCAGACTTAATTTGTTGCAACACATTTCTGTCAATCACTCATTTTGTGTGGAAAGTTTCGGATTCTCTGGGTGTTGTCTGAAAAAATCGGCATCGTAGTCCACACGTTATCACGTTAGGCACGTTATCATGTCAGCTGTGCCTATCAGGCGAGCGATAGTCTCTGAAAGTGAGTGATTGACAGAAATGTTGCGACAAATTATATAAATGCCAACCGTGCACGATCATCGCGTCTCGCTTTTCCCAAATTTTGATCAACTTTGCTCTACGAGTCCATGAAAAAAATGATTCATCGGTAGAGCTCGTCAGAATCCCGATAAATTTTGAACACTGCAGAAGTGTCTGGATGGTAACTGGTCGTTCAGGCACCAAGTCGTTTCGGCCCAAGTCGTTTCGGCCTCTCAATTTCCGGCCCAAGTCACTCGGCACTACAACCCAAGACGTTTCGGCATCTGTGTTTCGATTTTTTTTCAAACTATTCAGTAATTGACTGATCCGTCATATTCGTAGGCGTGACCTTTGCGTTCTGACCAGTACTTTATGTGCATTTTGTGTGAATTTTGCCGTGCTGTTTCGTCACGCTTTCAAACTTTTGCCGTGTCGGCGGCTATTGATATCGATAAACTGTGTCACAGATTTGAAAATGATACATGTATGAAGTTTTTCTTACGGTCTCTTCCCATGTTCTCACAAATATTAAAGCATGTACGTGAATGTTAGTTGACACTGTACTTTTTAGTACTTTGATTTGTAACATTACGCTCCAGCACTAGTTCCCATAGGTAGCCTTCAGCGGTGCCGAAACGTCTTGGGTTGCGGTGCCGAAACGTCGGACTTGGGGCCTGAAATTCGAAGGCCGAAACGTCTTTGGCCGAAACGACTTGGTGCCGAAACGTCCAGAAACCGTCTGGATAAGCTGCCATAACTCTAACTTTTGGGTTGCCCGATGTGTTTTGACGGTCGCATGTCTAACCTTCGCTGTTACGTTTCAACATTGTTCAAGCTGTTCGTTAAAACTGTTTTCATGAAAATAATGTTACATCGTACAATCCGAATATGTAGTGTAGGTTTATTCAACGGCACATTGTATTTTGCAGTCAGTTTTTTCATCAATCGAGTGCGGAAGTGATATTACGCACTCAAATCCAGCCATTACGCAATTTTAGCAGACTAATGCGTATGCCGTACGCGAGGAGTAAAAAGTCACCGCAAACACTGAATAATATAGTCAATATTGACCAATGGTCTTAAAATAACATTAAATACACAATGCTGCTTTTATTCAACAGACTTATCATTTGAAAAATCTATTCATTTCTTGATGGCATAGAGTTTCCCAAAGCTATGACACTTTGTATACATTTCAAGATTTAAAGTAGCAGTTAAAAAATTATAAATATTATAACACAAAGTTTTCAGTTTGAAAATGCTCAAAGTGGAGAAATTGATATATCCATGTCTTTAGATCTGTTACGATTAATGGAGCAAAAACAATGGAATCTAATCAAAATTGGAATTAAATGGCCCTTCAGTGTTAATACCAATGACTATGATCATATTTTGGCAATATAGCAATGCAAAATTTAGTTTTTCATAGGCTTATATGAAAGCTGGTGTAGATTTAAGTTCTGTGTACACAATATACCACTATCTTTGTTTCATTGTATTTAATTCAAACTGTTATGTGAAATGTACTTCATGTACTATATTGTTCAAACTTCTATCTGTATGAGAAATATGGCACACCTTTGCATTTCAGAATATCCACAAAAAAGTCTATGGAAGTACAGAAGCATTCTTAGCTGATACAAAATGGATTTTACATAACTGTGTTCTCTATAACGGAGGTGAGGTTATCCACCCTTCTTCCTGTTCTTCTGACTGAGGTATTCAAAATACTATGGACCCTTGAGAAAATCCTGTTTTTGCAAGGGTCTATACTTTGATCTTTACCGCAGTTGCCTGTCCTGTTTTTCTCAAGGGTCTATGAAAATACCAACACAAAACATTGTACATAGCACCCTCTACAGTGACCTAATTTGCACTCTGTGGCCTCTGAAAGTTCAGTTGGTGGTGTTTATCGCCCAGACTGTGACACCAACCCTCACAAGAAATTTAGTTGAATTGTTGCTTCATTATCAAGCCACAATGTTGTATTTCAACGTTTATGATTCCATCCTACTTTGTTGTGTGATCAAGTAGAAATAGTAGACTGCGATATTCTTACCATGAAAATAATGCCAGGCAGTGTGTGTTAGGTTTCATCTTATGTTTCGAGATATTTCATAGTTTGAAAAAAGACTGAAGTCAGATTACACCAAAGATTGACATGTTGATATGGGTCCAATAACAGATGTTAGAATTGACAGCTGAACAACACAACTTACCATTCCAAATATGTTCTTTTCAATGGTACAACACAAACAAGTTAATCAATCACTTGATGTGCATATACAGTGTTTTAATAGTTTGGACATGAGGTAATGCACAAAATGTTTGGAAATCTCTTCTGTGCAAGACATTTTAATGATGAGGTAACAATCAACAGTCACAAGGGATGTGAAAATCCCAACAGACAAATGAGAAAAAATCATTCAAGTCGGCATTTACAAATATTTTGAGTATGATAGCGAGGCCAGAGAGCCATAACTTCCATAACAAATAGGAAGTAAAGATCTGCAGATAACACCGGTGACCTTACAGCAAACTCTGGTCATGCATAGCCACTTGTAGTGAACAATTATACATCTCAGTTTGATACATATCTTTGCCATGCACATGATATATGCATTCATTTGAACTGTGTGATTGACTGGTTGAATTGTTCTTGATTTCCTCATGTAGCAAATCACAAACTGACCACCAGCGCCAGAATGATAGTCAAGATATGTGAACATGAGGTAAGGGAAGGAAATATTTTTATAGCAGGTCAAACTTTTCACCCAGTGATTGTCCCAAATGATAACCGCCAAGAAGGGAAATAGGTCACAGATAATGCTTTGCGATGTATGGCGCCCTCTATAGGTAGCCTGGAACAATACAGTGAACTCTCATTTTGTGATGGGGTGTGCCTACATATCTTGACCAAAATGCATTACTGCATAGAGGGTGACATAGTGACATTTATGTATCCAAAGTCTTTAAAATTATAATTAGTAATGTTTAATGATAATAATTTACGACAAATAACTATAAAAGCATATGAAGGCTATGTTTAAGTAACAAATGAATGTCACTCACTGTGACACAAAATCATTCTGCTCCTGTTTAACAGAGAAAAGATATTGTACATGTTTGAGTTGTATTCAGAAATGTCACCTTTGATATATTTTGATGCTGCTCTGTTTTCAGATGAGTGAGATTGAAATCTGTCCAGACTGTTACCTATCATCGTGTATGAAGAAAGAAAATTACTTCTGCGAGCCATGCGTAAGTAAGCCTGCCCTCTGACATGATTGTCATGTAAATCTTGCTGATTTAAAGTTCATTTTCAACAAGTTGCCCCAGGGATTTTGGTAGAAACCTGTTATTTTGACAATTGAAATATTTGCTCGTTTAAATTTCACAACTTTAATTCTTGCTAGAGCAGTCTTGTGATTCAAGTGTACATGGATAAATGTAATTTCTTTGGTTTTGATTTCTTGGAAGAAGTTTTGCAAATGCTTGACACTTAGAGATATTCAAGGCACATTGTAGCATTATTCAGATTCAAGGTCCTTGCCTTCAACATTGTCTAACCATTGGCTAACCATTGGCATATTGAATCAACTCAGGATATTAGCTAGAGTTTTATTCAGATTCAAGGTCTTCAAAAGAAAATTTCAGAGTGCGGAACCCCCCTGTTCATTGCATAACACTCATCTTGTAACTCTTAATTACAGAGAGAACCACACAAGCTAGTGTGGGCTAAGTTGAAAGGATTCCCTTTCTGGCCAGCAAAGGTGAGTCTGTGTTGAAAGTCACTACTAGAATTGTAATAATGCCAAATTCTTCTCAAACTTGTATTTTTATCAGTGTGTTTAGGCTGTTTGGTGATAATCTTAGTTTTCACATCCAAGTGTGACCTTTGACTTTGTCCCGGAACATATGTTTTCAATGTTTCTGTGCAATTCTTGCTGTTTTTATAAGCTAGTCCAAATAGACCAATGAGTGAATAAAGTATCAATCGTAATGAAAAATTTCCATCTGGAATTTAATTCTAGCACTTGTTAGTGTTTTAGTTCAATAACGTGACATATATATTGAACAAAGCCAGACTGAACTTGATGTGCAACACTTGTGTGTATAGACATTACATTAGACTTAGAGTTCCTTTTGACTCGCTTGTGTCCCTCTGACTTATTTGAAAATATACTTTTTTTGTTGAAATGTGTTGTGATGGTTATGTTTCACATGTTCACAGGCATTGAGGCACATTGATGGACAGGTGGATGTACGCTTCTTTGGACAACATGACAGGTAAGTTTTCTAAAATCATCTCTTCAGGTCTGGACGACATGTTAGCTGACAGTTATGCATAGAGCATATTGGCCACACAGATGTGAATAAACTTACAAAGAATCGTTGTTTAATATTATGCCAACCCTCTCATGACTATGGTTTGATCTAAACCCGTTGTTACCAGTGCCAGCGTAGACCTGTTCACAAGAATAAGGGGAACAGGTTAAATTTGCCTACTATCTCAATGCTGTGTGTCATTGTTCTATTCAGTTCAAATTGTTACTTTGAGCCACAAATACAGTAATGTACTGGTTTCATACCAGACTTTACAGTTTATCCTTAGAAATCAAGGCCAAATCAATGATATTATATGGCATAACTTCTGAAAATCAGAAAAGAGATCATATACTATTTCTTGTAGACTGTCAAGTGGTAGATTCATGTTTGCTTGTCCTATTTCTCCATTGCTTAATGATCCAGTCAGACATAATGTAATAAGTGAAAGATTTGAGTGACCAACAGTTGTCATTCGTCCATGATTTTTGAAGCAGGGGATGTGTACACTTCAATGTCCAAATGGTAGTGAGTTTATGTGTGAATTAACTTGTCAGTTGTAATAAGGAAATAATTCCTTGCTTAATGTTTTCAGAGCATGGGTTCCTGCGTCAAACTGCTACTTGATGTCGGAGGAGATCCCATTTCCCATCAAGAAGAGGAAAGGGGCATTTGAAAATGCTATGCAAGAAATGGAACTCCATATTGAAAACATTCGCAAGCGGCATGGCAATTGGGAATATGCACCCTACAGAACTGCCTTTGATCAGCAACACTGCTATACCCATAATCATTTGAAGACAAGTATGCAAAAGAAAAACACACTTTCAAATGGATTGAATGATTCTAATGCAAAACAATCGTCAAACGACGCTAGCAAAAAGGTAGCAAAGATAAAAATCAGAATTAAGAAGGAATCAGGAATGCCAACTCTGACTCTAGAGGGCGCTGGTCAGGAAACCTCAGATTCTGTTCCAGGGGACAGTGCAAAGAAAATAGACACTGCGAATAGAGATGCAAATGTGGATAAAACGGACAAGCATTTATCGAGCAAGTCTAGAAATATATTTGATGCAATGAAAATTGTTGATACAGAAAAGAAAAGCCCGTCATGCCCTGTGTCTGAAAAACCCAAAGGATTGAAAACTGGGCTACTGAAGTTGAAAATAGGTGCGAATGGTAGCATGAAAGGGAACACTCCAGACAGTCAGATTAAGTCTGAAAAATCAACAAATATGAGTTCAGAGAGTGAGTGTGTTGACAACGATGGTTCATTGTCCCAAAAGAAAGTCCCTGCAGGAATATTTGAAATAAGCGATGGTGCTGGTATGGTTGGTGTTGAAAATCAATCCAAAACCACACATGACACTGCCAAAGAGAAGCAAACAGGTACTGGTGAGATAGTCAGGACAACTGTTGATGACAAACATGATCGAAAAAGCATGGAACATCAAAGGTGGACAGCAATGAGAGCTGCAAGGAAAATGTGTGTGTCAAATCGGATCTAAATGCTGACCAGGTCGCAAAAACTGTGCCAAAGACGCCAGAAAAACAAGAGACAAAACGAGAGAAGTTAAGTACTCCTTCCATTCTTCCCACAAAACTGCCAAGTCTGTCAAATCTTGAAGAAGCAACATCACAACTGTCACCGGAAACCACCAATCCCATGACTCCACCTTCAAATAGGTCAACTCCATCCATGGATAAGTTCAAGATGCATCTGGATAAGACAATAGAGTCCTGCAAGGCTTCCTTGGGAATTAAACAGATTGATCATCTGGAAGAGATGGAACAGGAGAAAGATGTGGAATCTGAGTCGGATGCCGCGTCGCTCAGCAACAACAGTGATGATGAAAGCTCTGATGCCATGGAGGAGGAGGATGATGACATTGAGGAGAAGATGGATGTAGAAATTGGAGGGGAGCAGAAGTCTAGCAAGGACACCAAAGTTGGAAATGAACTTGAAGACAAGTGTACTGATGTCATCAAAACAGATTCAGAGCACAAACAGAAAATAAATAGTGATCTAAACGGACAAAACAGTACGGATATTGGCAAGACAGATGAAACTAAAAGTGAGCGCATACTTGAAGTAGCCAATACTTCACCCAAAACAGCCAAGAAACCTGTGTCTGCATCACCATCATCCAAAAACAATAGTCCAGTAATAAAACCTTCAGATACTGGCAGTGTCAAAGGTCAGGAGTCAGGGGTCACCGATATGGAGGTCGATGTCCAGAAAGACGTTAGTGATGCAAAAGAACCTATCAAAGTCAAACCAGAAACTGTGGTAGGCAAAACAAAAGTGACCACTCAAGTATCGGACAAAACTGTTGTCAAAACAGAACCAAAACAGAATAATACTGCACTGCCCTTGAAGACCCCATTGAAAGATAGCAACACTCCTACCGGGGACAAGGGAAGCAGCCCAGCATCAAATGGTGGGAATACACAGTCACACTCACCTAAATCATCCACACCACCAAACCTACAGCCGGTGAAATTTTCTGCCAGGTTGGCCGAGAAAGCTGCACAGAGGGCGGCAGCTGCTGCAGCAACCACCACAGAGATAATCCCATCCACATCTACCAAATCACCAACAGAACAGCCTCCTAGGAGACCATCAGTAAGGGATACTGTTGACAATAATTCTTTTGGAACAACAGAGAAAAGTTATCCTCCCAAGTCAATGCCTCCTATCAAGAAATACACAACTAAGGTAAGGAATATTTGCAGATGTACTTTTTATCAAGTATATCTTGGTCAGATTGGATCTTACAGAGAGAGTCACTTTTACCACATGTCCATTTTTACAATACATGAGTATGTATGCATTTAAAGTATTAGTCTACAGTGTATGACAGTCTTGTGATATTTAGCACATATCTATTTTGTGAATGGCATTTCCTCATGGCCTTCCAAGAGTTTCTGCAAAGACAAAATGTCACTGATTTACAAAAGTAGCATTTTGTGTTCATACAGAGATGGGGTATCACACGATATCAACTTCAGTCCTCTTGTTACTTACATGTATGTATACTTGCGTATTTGTTTTGATGGCATCAGCTAATTGGCATGTTTAATTGATTACACTGTGAATATAAAGATAATTAGATAGTTCTCCAATAGATGCTGGCATTTCTAGTCACACTCCAGCATTCTAATCACTTTTGATATTCCCTGTCACTCTCCTTCTTTCTAAATTCTAAATATTCCTAAAGATCTAAAGATCCTTTCAATAATATTCTGTCAAATACATAGATCCATTGTAATACTAGTATTTCCTTCAATTCCAGACTGTATTCCAGCCAATACTGGAACTCCTTCATATTCTGAAATCCGTTCATTCGTTTGATTTTCTAATCACATTTTCTGTTTCCTTGATGACATTCCTTGAAGTCACTGTCAATATCTAAGTCGTTTAAGTCATATTCTCAGTACATGTCACATTTGGTAGTAATTTCTTTCCTTCTCACAAGCAAAAAAACAAATTTAACAGATTGTGCCGCATCTACAGGCAAATACTCTGGGGTATAAAACTTTACTTTTAACATGAAAAACATCTTTTGAAAACGTTGTTATTATCAACGAACTTACTTAGTTAAAGATGGACGGACTGTTAGTATTGCGAAAGTTCAATCAATTGCTTTATTTAATTCAGATTATGCAGCATATTGAGGAGACATTTCAAGATTTCTACAAGGATGTACTTGAAAGTGGACAAGACGTCAGCAGAACTACTGATGACTTCATGTCAGTTACTGTCAAGAAACTCAAAGTAGACATGGAGATAACGCAATGGAAACACCAACAGGAGTTAGCAGAGTTGAGACATAATGCTGGTATGTGGACTTTTTGGTACTAGTCAGCTGAGACCTTCCACCCCCTCACCAATTGTATATGTCCAAGTTTACCATAGAAAATAATAGGATTGTTCCAAATTCAGTTGTGAAAGGAGGTAATTTGGTGTCATTGTACTGGTATAAGGTTTTACTGAAGGAAATTTCAAGAAGAAATTCCCAAAGGACAGTAAATATAACTTTTAACTATGTTTTGACTGTTTTTTGTTTTGTATTTCAACTGCAAGTTCTTGTTCTACTGCCTAAAGTATGTTGAAACACCCACTATTTAGCTTGACAACACAACAGCTACAGCTGTAGAATGCACTTTTACTGTTTACATTTGAATTGGTGTCTGAACCAATATTCATTTGTCAACAATAACAATGCAGTTTACACATATACAGGCTGAGCTGACTAGCTGAATACTTTGTATCTTAATACGCTTGCAGAAATAGGACAAGAAACTGTAGTTGATTTAACTAACAAAAATAGTGAAAACATCAAAAGTTACAGCTGCTGGGATGCCCTTTAAAGGGGCAGTCCTCAATCCCTGGTTCTCAGATTAGTCCTTGTTGACATTTGGTGTGTTAGCCCTTTGTTTTGCAGTGAACTTTTTATCAAATTGGTCAATTTACTCTCAGATCAAGCTATGCTGGTACATGGTATGGTAAATCCTCTAGCTTACATGTAATTTGTACTTTCAGAGTTGACAGTGGCAGAAATGAGACTTAGTCTCCAAAGAGAGAAACAGAATGCCCTATCAGAATTGAAGAAGGAATTTATGGCTGAGAAGCAAACAGCAATTAATGAAACCAAGAAAAAACAATGGGTAAGAAAACTCTTCTTTATCCAAATGTACTGAACTCACTACTTCATCCAAATAACATGGTTGATGGAATGTATTACCAAGGTAACATATGCGTCATATGTCAATCAAAATTCACCCATGGGGGCTGTACTCTTTGTAGTGACTTTCAAAGTAGTATGTCAGTGAAATCAGTTACGTTAAAAAGAATGACATTAGAAGCAAACTGTGTAAACACAGCTTCTTCATCAGCACTTGGTGTTGGCAAAGCAAACTTCTTTATATGAGCTTTCGCTTGCATGTTCAGCATATATAGAAGAAACAAAGATTCAATAAAATAGAATAAAACTCAATCAGGCCAGGCATATCTTTAACTTCTACTCTGACAATGAAAAGAAATAAAATGCTATGATTAACTTCAAGCAGTGTGAATGGCGTATTACTTTTACTTTTGCGTAGAGACAAAACCACTGATCTTGTTTCTGTCCATAAATTCCAAAATCTTGAATACCTTTTCGTGTCTGATCCTGACAACTAAACTGTTGAATGTCTAACAGTACATGTAACACAATCCGAACTAATTTTGGAAAATCTGATCAAATTTCGGAATTTCCTTTCAATTTCAAATTTTCTTACCAGATATTAATGTTACTATAATACTGAAAATAATTGTACCATAACTTTAAAAATAAGATATTTCACATCCTAAAAAATGCCTTTTTAAAATTCATATTCACTAAAATTTCAGCTGAATTTTTGGATGAACACGTTGTTCAGTAAAAAATTCAGCAGAATTTTCAGAAGAACACATTGTGTACTTATTGGAGTAAAATCATTGATTTCGTAACTTTTGAATCCTTGGATGTTGTGATTTGAAGACTGTCTTGTTCAGTGTATGAAGTTCACATGACGATGGTTTTCATAATTGTGTTGTTTGAAATGGATGTTTGTTTGGTATTTGCAGTGTGCAAACTGTGGAAAAGAGGCAATTTTCTTCTGTTGTTGGAATACCAGTTACTGTGACTATCCATGTCAGCAGACTCACTGGCCGGAACACATGAACTCGTGTGCCCAGTCTTCATCCACGGGATCTACATCACAAGATTCCAACGACCAATCAGACGGCGCAAATATAGATAATCAGGTGAGCACTAGTATCAAGTTTGAGTGATGATCTGATCTGATTTGATTTGATCTGATCATTTGACCTTTAAGAATAGGTGATTCCATATAGCATGCAAATCTTTATAATACAGCTAAACCTGTCTCAGTGGTCACCTCTTTATAGTGGTCACCTTGCAGTGGTCCTATTGCATTTTATATGTTCAAGGTTCTTTACAATACAACCACCTCTCTTATGTGGTCAGTGGTCACACGTAATTGCTCCAATTTGGTACAGAACCTGTGTATAATGGTCAGCATATCTGACTTTGGATGACCTATGCCAAAAAATGTTTTAAACGGAAAACAAGAAATGGGTCAATTTAGACTGATTTTATAGTTGCAAAATGATTCTTTCAGAAATTAAATGAATTTATCATGATTTTCAAGAGAATTTTGATATTGAACTCTATTACTGGTGTTATCTGCTCCTGAATTCATCTCTCAGCACACCACCTACACTGAAAGTAAATGCCACATCCACTTTCTATAGAAACGCCACCTCCATATGGTGGTCACTTTTTCTTGGTCCCTTGGATGACCACTATATGCAGGTTTGACTGTACTTTTCACCAACTGAACGGATTGCATTAGCGTATTTATGTAAATAGTCAATAAATTTCATGATTGAAAAGTACAGCTGACCAATCATAAAGCAGAATCCTTCATAATTAGGTAGATAATATGCATGGATGAAAGCTATGTGTTTTATTGGCTGCTTAGATTGCATAACTGTAGATGTGAAGATAATGATTTGTACAATTGAAAACAAAACAAAACAAAGCTGCATACAAATCAGTGTCATTCAATGAACATGTCACAACAATCTATTGCTTTAATAAAAGTTTTGTAAAATTATATCCCAGGTGCGCACAGCTGTTAGCATTCAACAGTCACCATCTGATGGCCAAAAACCAGGTGATCCCATTCCAGTTGTGGTTACACAGCCAATGCAAGTGCAGTATGTCCGACAGCCAGTACCTGCAGCAGCGCGGCAGGTTGTGATGCAGACACAGGTTGCACCACCCATGCAGAGTTACAGCACTGTAATCGGGCCAATGAACACCCTGACGCGAGCACCGACCACAACGATCGTTCAGCAGCGTCCCATTATCCAGCAAGGGACATATCCTGTGCTCAGACCTCAGGGAGGAATCGTGGCACAGGCTCCCCAAGGGGTGCGGACACAGATTGTAGTTCCTGCACAGGTGCAAAGCGTTCCAAGTGGGACTATGCAAATCAGAAATGTGGTGAATTACACCCAATCAAGACCTGTCTAGCATGTCTGTAAAGGAGTAAGTTCAAACAGTCAAAGAACCATAGACCGTGCTCTTCTTGTAAGTTGTTTTGCAGACTGAACATCCAAGACTTGATTCCATGCCAAAACTCTGAGCTAGCCTTTAACTTTCTTATTTTTACTGGGATTTGTTCATGGTGGGCATTTTGCTAGCCTTGGAAATGCCGAAACACTCTCACAGGTTTATTAAGACAAGATGACAGTGTCCTTTATTGATAGAAATATCTCAGAATCCAGAAGACTGATGTGCTAGATTATGATTTGCCTGTACACTGCACAGTTTTTAGAACAGAAGAGAGACATTTTAACTATGACAGCAAAAGGAGCACTGAAATATTGTACTAGTAAGCTTCTAATGGATTTTTATACTCAGCGCAAATGCATGAATGAAGATTTTTCTGTGAATACAGCCAGCTAGCTGATCAGCAGTATTGATCCGTCTGTCTTTCAGTGCTCAAGAATCAGCCAGTAAACGTAACTCATCTAATGGATGGGCAATAGCTTAAACACAGGTTTTAAATTAAGATTGTATAAAGATTGGAAAAGCTATTTTCAGAGTACTTTTCCCTCAGTTGCTTGTGCTTCATATTTCTCTTGATGACTCTAAAAGTGTAGTTGGACAATACTCACTGTAGCACACAGTCAATTCTGACATGTTGTTTGTTTGGTTTTGCACTTTGTGTGATAAATATGCAACAAGCAGCAGTGTTGTAACTGACTGCTGTCATAAGTGCTGGCTAAATACAATGTTTTTTTTTGGTATTATTTTATCACTGCTAAACATGAAAATCCTGTGTATTGATAACAATGGACTTCTTGCCATTTTTTGTCTCCGGCATAGGAAAATTTGCAAATCAATATTGACAGACCAACACAACAGAGTTTTCTTGCATGTTGAAGTGGCATTATCTCATTGTAACATGTTTTAAATGTTATTTTAATAGTTACATATAAATCTCATGAAATAAAAAATATTGTATGATGTTTTCAGAGAAGTTTCCTTCCGCTTTGATAAGCCATCGTTTTTCAAGTTGTGAAGATACCAGTACAACGTTCATCACTGGCACTTGCATAATCTTAGCCAGGAAGTACAAGCATGCTGTTAACAATATGAGCATATGATGATTGGCACAGTATAGATATGTACATTGCTTCGTGTAGACTACATAGAATTACATGTATATGAATTAGTGCTGAACACAAACTTGGTGCACCTCTGCTCAGTACTGGGCGTTGATTTGAGATCTTGGATCCTAAGGGGCACATCCTGAAACCATCCTATTTTCTCAATTCCACATGATCCGCCATAATTTCAGGATCAAATATGAACTGTCAACATCACAATAAGATATGTAAGTTATGAAATGATAATTTCACTTAAACTGTCAAATGCCAATATCTCTATCTTGTTTAAACCAATAATCATTGTCATCTGAAGCAAACTTATCATTTGTTATGATGGAATTAATCCCTATGACAGGCAATTAGGGATGACAGATTCCACAAAAATCAGTGTTAGTGTTGTGTTGTGTATTCAACTGGAAAAACAAAAGAGATTGTTTGGAGTGTCCTTATGGTTGCCAAGCAACTGTCTTGACAGCTTTTTACTCATGTAAGTTTTCTGCTTTGATTGGATGAAATCACCCTGAAATATTTTGCAACAATCCTTTCATCCCTTTATGAAAGGAAAGCTGTGATTGGTTATCACAAACCTGTATTGCAACATTACAACCCTGGGTTTTAGCATTTTTATTGTTCCGTTCAGACTATGTGATGTTTAGAAGGTATTGTGTTTCAAGTTGGTGTTTGAATGCATAAATTTCTGGTGCTGTAACGCTTTGTCCGTAATAAGGCTTGAAAACTGTAACTTTTTAAAATTCTGTAAATAGTTTTCTTGATATATCTATAAAAACATTAAATAACTGATTTTCTTTGGGAACAAAGGACAATGGAGCCATTCTGGTGGCAAAATAATGTTTGCATCTGTGGGGTTTTTTTTGTGAAAAGTGTTGCTTTTTGAAGTCAACATAAACCACTGCATATTGCATAGCACTCAAACAGTCTGTGAGGGAGAAACCTGGTAACATTTCTATGGTATTGTGTAACACAATTGGAACTAATTTGGGATAATTCGATATTCATATTTTTCAAATTTCTCAAAAGTGTTTGGTGCCATATAGCTGAAAGTTGCAATATTACAAATTACTCATAAAAACAAGTGTGTAACTTAAAAAGAAAAGCAGATGAGTTTGTATTTGCATGTTAAAACAACCTTACTTCACCACCCAATTATCCCAAATTAGTTCCAATCGTGTTTATCCCTAAAGTGACTACCATTGTACACCGAGGAAACCACAGCACAGCTGCAAGAGAAACTTGATTTCATTCACTGTCCTACAGTCCTACTGTTCTATTGTCTTTCACAAAAAAAAAATAATTCTAGAGAATGCAGAATGTAGTTGATCAATAAAAGATTTGTATTTACAGCAGAAACTATGATACATATTTTATTTTAAATAAATAAAATAAATAAGTAGAGCAGAAACTGACACTGGATATCATGCAACTATCCAGTAAGAAATAAAACAGAGAGAAAAATGAAAGAGTGTTCAGATTATCTCTGTATACTTTACATACAAATCATACTCCTTCAAATACTGGTTTGATGAAATCTTAGCCGTCACAAACTATTTGATATATGGAAGCGTACGCCGATATTGATTTCAATGATGCCTTGTGCAATTTCCACAGTGCTGTTTTGCAAATCCTAGTAACCTAGGAATTCATTATTAGTAGGGTTAGGGATATACCAGGTATTACAGAACCAAAGAACCCCTGGAAAAAACTTTTTAGCTTGTGCCAAAAGGTTTTTGCCTGCTAAATTATAATAACTCACAATGAGCTGGTGTTCATAGAGGTTTTTTTCGCCTCCAACACGTCACATTCCTTGTTTTACATTTTGTGAATTTTACCAAGCACATTTAGGCTTACATTCAGTGCTTTTTGTTGTCATTTAAAATTCTGTTTACAGCGCAGTGTTGTATTCTGTCTTGTTGTGCAACTATAGTTTTACAATATGGTATGCATCACTGAAAAGTCACACAGGTTTGCACTCTTGGTGTTGTCAAAGTGTTAAATTTCAATTTCTTCAATAGTTCTTGACAATAGTTTCATTGTTGTGTTCAATTCTATACCTTGGTTTACCCTTTATAGAGTTCTTGGGGGAAAGAAAAAGAAGTTGGCGGCATGAATCACAGAGATTGTGGCAAAAATGTTGTTCATATTCCATTTTCACTGCAAAGTTTACAAGCAGCATGGCTGTTATGTATTGAAGCTGGTGGACAAACAGCACACCAAATACATAGTGTCAACCCAGCCTAAAGATCACCACATGAGGTGCACCTTACCAAGCACCATATTATGTATGTAGATTCTATAGGAAAATATTTTTGATAAACCTAGGGGAGCTCTTTACTTATAGTATAATCTCATTGGCTGTACACATGCACATGACTGCAATCACTGTAAATTCCCCCTTAAGCCAATATTGTAAGGTAAAATGTGCCTACCTGTGCACATAAAATGCATGACATACATGTATGCTGGTTGTTAAGATTTTATACCAGTTAAATCTTTGAAATATTCAGGTTTATCTCAATTATTACTTTTTAGCAAATGTTGGATTCAAAGCGTAGTTTGTGCCTTCTAAAGGAGTGCTCTATTACAATTCATTATTTTTTGTCCAAGTATGGGCTTTTGCATTTGTAACTTTCCAAATTGAAACAATGTTTCAAGTAATGTGAGAGTGATGAAATACTCCCTCACAGTTCACAGAATGCAAAATTTGAAATAAAGGGAAAATATTCATCATAATATAGTGAGTTATTTATGTGATTTATTTGCAGTGTAATTGACTTTGAGTGGGTTATTGTAGACAACTGTGCCCTCTAACTCACAAACCTTTGTGTCAATTAACCCTTTGAGTGCAAATCAATTTTTGTTGCCCTTATAAAATATACCCCAGTCAATTTTGTCAATATTTTAATAAAAGACTGTGGCCAATGAAATGTTGTGTTCGTTTGGTCCAAAATTATCAAAAAAATTACAGAAAAGTTCATACAAATTGGTGAAATATTGCACTGAAATTTTGGTGGGAAAAAATACAGCACTCGAAGGGTTAAAAAGCCTATAGTTGTAACTTTTGATTTTTTTCTATTGTGTTTTATAATCAACAATAGTTGCTTCTTCTCATCCCCAAAGCATGTTGAGATACACGCTATTCAGTTTGTCAACTCAGCCTATACACATAGATTGCTTTGTTATTGTTGACAACTGAAATGTAAACCGTCAATAACAGTACATTTTTACACATTTATAGATTGTGTGTTGACAATCCAAACAGTTCATATTTCTACATGCTCTAGGTAATAGAATAAGGTGAGGGGGTCGTCCTGTCTGTTGCTGTGTATAAGTGTATGGGACCCATACAACTGGTCTGCGTCTATGCACAACATATCCCAACATCCCTTGTGCATATTCAAAATTTTAAAATGGCAGCTGTTCCGTTACTGGTGACTGTGGCTGAAGTTGCTTCATATACACAAAGGGACACAACAAAGTTTATATGAAAATCTCTTGCAGTGATTGGAAAGCTGCAAAACTGCAGCAAATGCTGAATTCACATTTGCTGGAAACTCATCCCCAATTTCTAGGAAGAGGCAATATTTATCTACCGGTATAAGAAAGTTGTGCAGCTGCACATGGGATGACCCCGACCCTTTAAGTCTACAGTGGTTGTACCTGCAGTCCATGTAGAGAAGAAAGTTTCTTGCAGTATTGTGGAAAAATAAATCAAGTCAGTTTAAAAGGTAGTTGATCGATAGTTTCAAATAGGAATCAAGCATTTATAGTTCAAGTTTGAAGTCTCTCCAACTATTCTTTTAGTGTTTTTGAAATTGAATCTGGCACCAAACAGTATCAGAGTAAACTGTCAATTTAGTTGGGTGGTGATGGGACTTGTAGCAAGACCATCCCTTCCCAAACAGTAGCAAAAACATTGTATTTAATTAGAGAAAATATAAAAATTCACTGGACAAAACATGAGATGCCATAAGGTGTTTATTTCTTTACAAAACCTCAACCATAAGAAATTTTTTCCATATATCAGATAATGTTACTCATAACTAAATATGAATCTTTCACTGTGTTATAAAAACAAACTGAAAAGGACCTTACTGCGTAAGGGTATCAAAGTTAGAAAAATATATTTCAATGTTTAAAAAATACATATCTTGAACTTATATTGGGTTAGTGACTAGGTAATGATATGTAGATAAAAGTTTACCCTTGAAACAATATCTTTAGTAAAGCTATAGTTCTGAATATCATTGCGTCAAGGCAGGGTTCTACCCTCTCTCTTTAGTACAGCCCTACCTCCAGCAACAATCATGTAAAGCTATTAAGGTGGAGCTGCATGTTGCTAACAGTTTTTTTCAAAGCAATATTTCTCATCAAAGATGACAAGGAAACCCTCTCATAGTGTATATTTTCAAAAAGCAGAGACTCTAAAGTTTAGTATGGTAGCAGTAGTTTCCTTATAGGATGAAGTGGGTGTATATTTGGGGTAAAAATCTCAATTTTGGTATTAATGATTAAAATTAATTTAAGTCAAAAACTTGACGCCATTTTCTGAAATGTAATATTTCACTTGAAAGAAGAGTATATGTAGAAAAAAACGAATATCTTATTTTGCATTATCTATCCTCATTCTAAAATGGCAAGGGTTGAAAGACTGACACTCCAAAAAAGTGATTAAAGTCATGATTAGCAAAATTAAAATGCTCTTATTCAAAATTAAAGAAGATTATAGCCAAACAAAATAGTTGTTTTGTTATATAGTATTTAAAGAACATAATGTGAAAATTTCAGAAAATGTGTCCCAGCCAGAGTGGAGTTAAATTCTTTGGAAATTTTGAAGTTGGGAGGAAAAAGAAGCCAGGAAATTGGGTGATTTGCATACATTTGCATAAATTAACACTTCTTTATCACGCAACTTACGACTGCTTGACAAGCGAAAAGGTGAACCCAACCATTATTTAATCTTGGGTTAACAAATAAATTAAAACTGAATGAATATTTGCGAAAAAGTGATTTTTTAGCAAAATATGCTATGTTTAGTAGCGCCCCCTTAAAAAGGATTTAATCAAAATGATAAAAAATACAACAAAAGGGTATAGTGTAGTAACTGGGACCAATACAAGGGTGTGTAAATTTCTGTTAGGGATTGGAAGCACCTGGTAAAAAAGGCACACTAAAAATTTATCGGCTCATAAAAACAAAGTGCCTGAGTAGAATATGTCTTCTTGTATATAACTTAAATAACCTTTGAGGTAAAAGGCAATGATGACTCTAACTAAAGAACACCATCTAGTTCACAGTCGCTCACTTCATGAATATTGTAAACTGTCAATTTTCTCAAGTATGAGAAATTCGGAAGAGAATCTTAAATGCTCACAATCCATTGAGTTTCATTAACATTTACAGAGAATTGTAATCTTGAAGGACCTACTGGCACAAGCTTATTCCATTCATACAAAATAATCAACAACTGGAAAATCTCAAAGTTTGCATGGTGAGAAAAATTGTAACTTGCATAGTTGTGGCTCTGGTTTGATGGAGCACTTCACATGAACCCTGCACCATTAACCCTCTGAGCGCCAAAGTCAATTTTTGTCACCTTTATAAAATATACATCAGTGAAATTTTTTCAAGTTTTTGATAAAAAAACTGTAGTAATGCGATGTTCATTTGGTCCAAAATTATCAAAAAAATTTCATAAAAGTTCATAAAAATTGGCAAAATGTTGCATTTAAATTTTGATGGGAAAAATTACAGCGCTCAAAGGGTTAATGTTTCTGTGCTCAGTGGTGAACTTGGACTTCTAAACTGCAAAATGGGGGTGGAAGGATTATACCAATGGCAATTCATGAGGTAGAAATGACCCTCTTTAAAACAACCGTGATCTCTAACTCTGCCGATACATGAAATGATCAACAATACAATTTTGAGTAGTAATGCACCAGAAAGACATACATGTAAGGTATGATCTGGAAATGGTAGTGGTAAATTTGAAGTAACTTGTTCATTTGCCCAATTTTCAACATCACATTTATGATTTTTATCTTCTGTTCCCAGTTTACTAGCAGATACAAGATACTATCAAGACCTATTGAACAAAATAATTTCTGTAATGCTGGGTTTTGAAGAGGACATCCACTCACTCAGTCATTAAACTCCGAGGGATATCAACAATATTACATACAAATGTAACAAATTTGATTTATGTGCATTTAATTATTGCCCTCGCATATTATTAACTTGTTAATCTGGTACGGTATTGATCTTGCATAGTATAGCCTTGCATGTTATATTGACCAGGTAGGGTATTAATCTTGCATAGTATTGACCTTGCATATTATATTGATTTGAATAGTGTATTGATCTAGCATTGTATTGAGTGACCTGGTTGTGTATTAATATTGGATAGTATTGACCTTGCATATTATATTGACTTTGTAGGGCATTCATCTTGCATTGTATTGCTCAACCTGTTAGGTTATTAACCTTGCATTGTATTTATCGACCTGGTAGGGTATTAATCTTGCACTGTATTGCCCTTATATATTATTGCCCTGGTTAGGGTATTAATCTTGAGTAGTATTGACCTAGCATTATTATATTGACTTGGTTGGGTATTAACCTTGCATTGCATTCCATGAATAATATTGACCTTGCATGGTATTGTATAACTGAAAATATTAACACATAGTTTTCTTTATTGACCTTGCCAATTTACCATACTTGATATGGTATTTTACTTAGCATCAAGCTTGTGTAACACTTATTGACCTAGACTAGCTTGTAATTGCCCTTGTGCGTCAATGATCTTGCTTTGTGTAGACCTGGTATGATATTGATCTTGCATGCATATACTCAAAGTTGAATATTATAATTATTGACCATACCGTACTTATTTGAACTGCCATGTTACTGAAATTGTTCAATAGCAACCTTGTACAATTGAAACGTTTGTTCAAAAGTCCACATGTTATATGGTGGTACTTTAACAATCCAAATTATTTCACAACTTTATAAAAACTGCATCTCCACATTTTCTCAAATGTAATTTGATTCCACAAAATGACGATGCTATACTTTGGAATTTCAAAGGATTTAAAAATATTTTGTTCTTTGAAAAAGGGACTGTGATAAGATGGTAAAACAAAATTTGTTTTACACTGCTCCGAATTATATGTAGTGTTAGAATACATCATCACAAAAATAAAACATAGGGCCAATGTCCCTGAAGCTACTACAGACATGTATACAAAATTAAGTATTTCCCGACTGTATGAAATTATCTCACTAAGGTCATCCTAGGGACCTGTTAACCAAATATTAAAGCTGTCTGACCAGCGGTTTTGAAAAAACAAGCGACCCAACAGTCGACAGAGCTCTACTGTGTTATGTAGAGAATAACTTTTTGTGACACATGTATTGATGAAGAAGGTGGATATCTTTGATAGCTCATTTCAGGATGGCCTGACCAAAAATGGCAAAATTAGCTGCAAAAATACAAAATTGATGATTTCATCATAATTTCAATATATTAACATTAAGATAAAGCCTAGGAACCTGTATACCAAATATCAAAGCTATCACATGAGTAACTTTTGAGAAACAAATATTTTGACCAAAAACGGCAAAAATTGACCCCAAAACACAAAAATTGAAAATTTCATCAAATTTCACTATATCTTACTAAGAGAACCCCTAGGAACATGTATACCAAATATCAAAGGCATCAGACAAGTAGTTTTTGAGAAAAAAATTTTTCAACCAAAAATGGCGCAAATTGTGCCAAAAATACAAATTTGCAGATTTCATCATATATTCAATACATCATATTTACTTTATCTGTAGGAACCTGTATACCAAATATCAAAGCTGTCAGACGAGCAATTTAAAAATTTTTGACCAAAAATGACAAAAAAATTCCTTAAAAATACAGATATGCATATTTCATCACAATTTGAAGAAATCTGACTTAAATTATCCCTAGGGACCTGTATACCAAATATCAAAGCTGTCTGACCAGCGGTTATGAAGAAGAAGATTTTTACCCAAAACGCCTTTTTTGGCACTAATTTGCATATTTTCAACAATATCAAAAAATTAAACAAAGCTGTTTCTCATAATCATACTTTGCATCTACACAACAAATATCAAATCAGTAAATACTGCGGTTCTCAAGATATTTGAGTGGACGGACGCCTCACAAACGGACATACATACATACATACATACAGACTGACAACAGACGCCGGACGGATACCCATCCCAATAGCTTCTATAGACTATAGTCTATAGTAGCTAAAAATACAGTTACAATAAAAAAGCTTTTATGCAAATTGAAAATAAATTTCTCCATAAAATGCTTTTTTTCTGGAATCTACTTGAAAACAAAACCCATCAAAATTCTCATTTAATTCTTCATAATAGATTCATCATGTATTACATATCAATGAATACCATTTAAAATTCAAAAACTTTTCCAATCACCTATTGTTTACTATTACAACTTTCCAGATATGCCGTAATCTAATTTTAATCTATTTTTGTCCAATATGAAACATTTTATTTAATCTCTAAGAATAGATTTACTTGGAATTTTAATTAGTAAAGACATGAATGGAGACAACATGGCCAGATTTGGTATTCTCACCATGGCAACCAGTCCCGTGGTATCATTTGCCAATTCATAACAGACCAGAGTTCTGTGGAACACCTTTCTTTTTCAACGATGGTCAAATCTTCACTTTTTCTTTGGAGTATGTAATCGTACATGACAGCATAGCAAACTCTCAGCCTATCTTGACTACTGCATGTGGTCCATCAAGCATCATTCATCAGATGTTCTGTTCTCAGGCAAGTGTTTGTTCAAACAAACATAGCGTCAATGATACTTTGCTCACATTTGGTTCGATGTGGCACGCCAGAGTGAGTATAATTAACTAGTTTACGCCTGGGAACGTGCATGCCAAGTTTCAAAGCAATCAGACGAGCGATTTCAGAGAAAATGATTTTTTTGGCCAAAAATGGGAAAAATTGCCCAAAATATACAAATATGAAAATTTCAACACAATTTGAAGGTACTCAACTGAGGTTGCCTCCAGGAACATGCATGTAAAGTTTCAAAGCAATCAGAATATTTAATTCAGAGAAAATGACTTTTGACCAAAAATGAGAAAAATTGCCCCAAAAATACAAATATGAAAATTTCATCACAATTTTAATAAATCTGACAGAAAACAACACAAGGATAAAGAGTATCACGTTTCAAAGCAATCCAACAAGTACTTTGGGGGAAAATGATTTTTTGACCAAACATGTGAAAAATTGCTGACATGTTCATTTGGACAAATTCACATCTCCAATCCAGGGCGCACCTGTACACCAAATACTAAGATGGTAGGTAGTGCAGTTTGGGAGATTTTGATGCGGACCTACATACATCCTCCACACATACTAACATACATGCATACGTACATACATACATACAGACATACAGATGCTGCCGATCTACCATATAAGCTCTTTTTGGTACATATACCTATACCAGATGTGAGCTAAAACACCTCCACTTGAAGAGAAACCCTAAGCATCACATCGTTGGCTATAAGTTTGCATCATACACAGGGGCCTCCTTCTTGCTTTGCTTTTGGTCAGCATCTTTCTCACCAGTCTGGGAAGTACTGTTCATCAGTTCAATTTTGACCTCTTCAGCTGCGGCATCTTTCTCCTCCTAAAAAGGTATTAAGAACAGTCATTCCAACTCCGATATAGGCACCACACACACACATTATATATATATATATATATATATATATATATATATATATATATATATATATATATATATATATATATATATATATATATATATATATATATATATATATATATATATATATATATATATATATATCGAAGTATACAGATGTCCTCGAGGGAAATTACAGTGCTAAATGCAAAAAGCAGATTTATATATATATATATATATATATATATATATATATATATTATATATATATATATATATATATATATATATATATATTATATATATATATATATATATATATCGAAGTATACAGATGTCCTCGAGGGAAATTACAGTGCTAAATGCAAAAGCAGAGCGATATATATATATATATATATATATATATATATATATATATATAAACCGTACTCTCTGTGCCCAAGTTCAGAGGTTGCCATAAAGCCATTATGGTGATAACCGGGAGGGCACATTGTATACATTTTGTGTATATATATATATATATATATATATATATATATATATATATATATATATATATATATATATATATATATATATATATATATATATATATATATATATATATATATATATATATATATATATATCATATACCCATGCCCATCATCCTAGTGATGTTCACTGTAAAATATCAGCCATCATCCTAGTGACGTTCACTGTAAAATATCAGCCATGAACGGTAAACGTCGAGATATGCATTTTCCTGAACTATATTAGTAGTTTGTTGGTAAATAACGTAAACAAACAAAATGGCTGCCACTCTCCGCCTGCGAAGCAATGTTGCTGACGTAAAAAATTGAAGGGCTTTGAGGAACACGGGTATTTCTGGTTGCCAAATGCGGAAATAATGTGTTAAGTCTTGTAATGTTTTCCCATGGTTTTCCTGTTAAAGATCTCGTATTTTTGGCCAAGCTCTAGCAAACATTCTGCCGTTTGCATGGCGCCGGCACTGTGCACGGTCTACCCCCGAATGTAGGAAGTGAGCGCGTGGCGTGACAGCAATGTCGCGCGCGCAACGACTGTTGACATGACAATTCTCCGGGTAAACAAACAAAATGGTGGTCCCCTCCGCGCAAGCTCTGTGTCGTACGATGATCGAGTGCATTTGAAATCAGGATAGACTTAAAGCTGAGGAAAGTTTTTGATCGGTTACACCTGTGTAATCCTCCTGTATGACGATTTTTGTATCCCGGTATCTTTTTTCTTGGGGTTATTGAGATATGGAGGACTTGCAGCGATGTCGCGCGTGATGTTTACTTCGCCGTATACTTTATGAATAAAGCCTGTTCACAGAAATATTCCGATATTTATGCGCACAGCGTAATAAAGAAAAGCCTTAAAATTTAAGGTTTTTCGTACTATTAGTAAAATTATGGGCATGGGTATATGATAAATCGGTTATTACCCAATATCGCCTGTTCCTTGTGTCGTATCAGCATCCCTGTCATATGTGCTGCGTCAGACACTCGACTTCATCTCATGTCTGACACAGCACAAAGGACACTCATGCTGATACGACACAGGAACAGACGATATTGGGTAATAACCTCTAATTATATATATATATATATATATATATATATATATATATATATATATATATATATATATATATATATCGAAGTATACAGATGTCCTCGTGGGAAATTACAGTGCTCAATGCAAAAGCAGAGCGTTATAAATAAATAAATAAACAGATTACTTACTTCAAGTACAAAGTAATGAAATCTATTACTTAAGTTTCATGCATCTTGCAATCCTTAGATAGAATCACTCTATCTGAGGATTGCAAGATGCATGAAACTTAAGTAATTGATTTCATTACTTTGTACTTGAAGTAATGTTTATATATATATATATATATATATATATTTATCACATGAACTGGCCCGTATCTCCACCTGTGTGACGTACACCAGCACAGATAAGAAATCCATATTACCGCTGTTGTACGTCATCAACCGGAACTTTTTTCCTGCAATGGTACCGTTCGTACGTGCACATCGCGACACAGACCGTTTTGTCGTGATCGATGCCATGCTCTCATGGCATTTTGACAAAAAGGTGACCCGATAAATCCAGATACGGAAACATAGAAGGCATGCCCAACGAAATTTCGAGTCGCTAAAGCTTTACTATTCCCAAGAATCGAATGAGGATACCGTCGATCGTTTGGCTCAGTAACGTCACGGCTCCAGTCGCAAGGCTCATCAATGTGGATATCGTCGTGTACCTGGCGATCGCCAAGCGACGTCGTACCTGGCGATCCCGGTTGGCGATAAACCCGAAAGATACACCTCAACGAAAGTTCAACTTAATAAATGAATACTATATGAACTTCGGGAAAGGGACATAGAAGGCACAAATATCGACGAACAACTATAAATTTCCTTCATCACACAAATACTATTCTGTTGTTTCTCGATCGGAATCAAGCCTAAGCTGTCGAACTGTAGCGTAAACTCTGCAGCGCAGCGCTGTAGAATCCGATGCATTTCGAAAGTTTACTCGGACAACACTCACAACAGAACAGAGTTCCCGTCAAGTAACAAAATTGGGAAGTACCTACGGGCGATATATGTGTCACAGCAAATATCAAAGTCCGTATGACGAAAACATTGACGACTGAGATGGCCACCGGCGGAGACCGGTGACGGCAGTGCCCACTATACATACAAGCGTACACTGTGTGTCATCGATCTGAAACTTTCGGGCTCGCCAAGGCCGTAAACTTGTGATATTTTAAAAGCCACAGCATCTGTAAGAATGATAACTACTGTTTCTATCGTGCCGTTGCATTCGCTTTATAAATATAATTCTAAATATTCTAAATAACTCAAAATACTATCGTTATCCGTCGCCAGCGCGGTGAAAGCTATGTCCGCCGATGGCAGACTTGCCTTGGCATCGCTCCAGCGCGAGACAATGATTGACACGCGCATGTGACCGAATCCGTATGTCTGATTGGTGGAGATACATTCCATGTATCAAATTTTTAGCTTCATGGGATTTATGAATGAAGGTATACCTGTAAACATTTGCACATCTCCTGGGTGACGGACTGCTTTACTCATTAAATGTAAGTAATCCGCGTAAATAAAACACAAAATCGCGATAAAAATCATGCAATTTGTTACAATAATTTTGATCCATCCACATCAAAGAAAAATAAGAAGACTGTTCATGTGATAAATATATAATCCCATGGAATTTTTCTCTGTTTGACGTCATCGTATACTCGTGTTTTTCACGGAGCCGCACAACTTCTCGCCTTCGGCTCGAAGTTGTACGGCTCCGCGAAAAACACTCGTATACGATGACGTCAAACAGAGAAAAATACCATGGGATTATATATATATATATATATATATATATATATATATATATATATATATATATATATATATATATATATATATATATATATATATATATATATATATATATATATATATATATATATATATATATATATGGAGAGAGAGAGAGAGAGAAATAAATCATATCTGGAGATTTAACAAAAGCCTTCATATCTCTTTCCACACACTATACACTAGTACCAAATAAATGGTAGGCATAAAGAACATGTCTAATTGCCATTACAAAACAATTCGTTACCTCGATAATTTCATGGTGTCTAACCCCACAGTAGAGGGCTCTCCTCCATCTCTTTGGAAGAAAACAGCAACACTTGTCAGCAAGTGGAGCTATCACTCTGGGGTCAAGTTCCTCTGGCTTTTCAGCTCCTGAAAAGAAAAACCCTTGACAACTATAAGATTTCCATAATTTGGAAAAAGTGTTGATTTTGGGAGTATTACAGTGACACTGAAGAGCATAGGATGAGCAAATATGGTACCATTTATGACTATCACTGGGAGAACATCTTCATGATCTGTTTCTTTGAAAGCTCCCCTCATCCCCCACCACCAGGTGATGCTGATGACTATCATTTGAATAAAACAGTGTCCGTCACTCTTCAATGAATGAATATACCAGGTACACATTACAGCAAACACAAGAATACCTTGACTGGTTAAATGTCTGAACAACTATGAAATGGCCATTCATATAGCCAGATTGAAAGTCATTTGACTTTACCCTACACAGCATATTTGCTCAAAAATCACGTTTTTTGCAAATATTCATTCAATTTTAATTAATTTGTTAACCCAAGATTAAAATGTTGGTGGGGTTCACCTTTTTGCTTGTCAAGCAGTCATAAGTTTCATAATAAAGAGGTGTTAATTTATGCAAATGTATGCAAGTCACCCGATTTCCTTGCTTCTTTTTCCTCCCAACTTCAAAATTTCCAAAGAATTTAACTCCACGCTGGCTGGGTCACATTTTCTGAAATTTTCACATTATGTTCTTTAAATACTATATAACAAAACAAAGGCTATCTTGCTTGGCAATAATCTTCTTTAATTTTGAATAAGAACATTTTAATTTTGCTAATCATGACTTTAATCACTTTTTTAGAGTGTCAAAGTTCAACCCTTGCCATTTTAGAATGAGGATAGATAATGCAAAATAAGATATTCGTTTTTTTCTACATATACTCTTCTTTCAAGTTTAATATTACATTTCAGAAAATAGTATCAAGTTTTTGACTTAAATTAACTGTTATCATTAATAGCAAAATTGAGGTTTTTTACCCCAAATATACACCCACTTCATCTTTCGAGTAAACTACTGCTACCATACTAAACTTTAGAGTCTCTGCTTTTTGAAAATATATAGTATGAGTGGGTTTCCTTGTCATCTTTGATGAGAAATATTGTTTTGAAAAAAACAGTGTTGGCAACATGCAGCTCCACCTTAACAGTTTATTTCACTGATAATGCAGTTCCAGCAAATACAAGAAAACCAGGGATCCGTTGCTTTTTTTTCAGACATTCATACTGTTGACCAATCATACACTGATCATCACCACTACTACCTGTGCTATGATTCACCTAAAACACACCATTACCATTCATCTATGAAAACATCAACAGTGTACCATTTACATAACAGGTTTGTAAATTGAGATGAACATCACAACACATTTCAGTCTTTGGTCATTTGGAACTAATTCATCTATGCTATTTATGCACTCACTAAAACACTGAGAAACGCAGATCAGCAGTAAAAACTGCTGACCATAGACCCCTGGCATTCAGGTATTCATGGGAGCTGCATAAATAGCTGTTCAAGCTGCTAAATTAAAATTACTTCCAATCTTACTGTATGACTGGACATTTTACTAGTCACTTATATAGCCATATGGTATACCCAATGTATTCTTGAACTCACTTTAAAAATTCCTGGTAAGCATTCATTTCTTACTTCAATCCTCCCCCTCCTCCTCCAAGCCCCTAAATAAATGCATCTACATGTGATGTGTATATATCTTCGAACATTCTAGCCCTCCTTAAATCCTGCGCAGCCTCATAATTTTTCCATGTACACACTCAAAGTACAGACCAATAATCCATTCTGTTCATTCCAAGCCTGTTCATTGAGGGATCACTCACACATTCTCTCTCTCTCTCTCTCTCTCTCTCTCTCTCTCTCTCTCTCTCTCTCTCTCTCTCAACTTACCAGTGATAAAACTTGTGATAATGCCCACAATAATCACAATACACCAGGCCACAGCACCAAAGTAAAGATACGATAGAGCATACAGGTCAGCAATAGCTGGGCTGTGAGTAGGAAAGTACGGAGAAGCATTTCATACAAATTCTTAATCAAGTGATATTATCTTGTGTGGTATATACAGATTAAACAACTATCAAGACAAACAAAATAAAGAGCATTAAACAAAGATTTCCTTTGCATTAACACAGTGTGTGGATGGACTGTGATTTACATGATAGTAATTTGCATCCACAGTGAAAAGAAGAAAGTTAACGTAATTTATGACTTACTAGGAATCTTGGGGAGTAGTAGCCATTTCTGTTGTTGACTGCAAGTCATAGCTAGAAGCTGTGCTTGCCATGGACAAGGACGTGGATATGTCGGTGACATTTTCAAATGGAGCCGTGATATTAGGACAGCCATCTACGGACAATGGAAGAGTTGGCTTTGCCGGAGGGTAAATGAAGGCACCAAAGCCCATCCACAATGACATAGACATACCAACAGATAGACCAACAACTGCTCCCTGTAATGGAAAAAATTTCGGCATATATAACTTAAATTGCTGTGTCTATATTAGACTGAAACATCCTTGCTACAGTTTAGACAGAATAAAATTACATTCAGGCCAAACCATTGATTCATCTCCAGACCTGTGTTAAAAATCTTCACACAAAATTTTCCATGTTGGAGTAAAACTTGAACAGCTGTTAAGTTATTCACTGTATACCAATTGTGTTGATTTGCCATGGTAACAGAATGACTAGCTACTTACAATGTAGTTTGCCCATGGGAAAAACAGTCCAAGAGAGAAGAGACCAAGAAGTGGTCCCCCTATCAAACTGAAGATACTCAAAGCAGCCTGCAAAGTGAAGTCAAAGGTCATGACAATATGGAAATGACTTTGGTCCACATTCTTATAAAATTAACTTGAAGACAGTACATTTCAATTCTAAATTCCCATAATTATACATCTCTGTTTGATAAACACCTGTGAGTTATTAACGGGTACATAAGTATGCAATTGAAGAGACAATTGATTTGATATAGTGTTCTACTTGGATAATTCAGAGTGCAAAATAAAGTTTTTTAACTCTGTTTGCATTAAAAATACTTGGCATTATCTTCCCATGTGACAGTCTTGCATCCCTATACCCATAACTACATGTATATACCAGAAGTACAGACTAAGATTGCAGCCAATTGGGATTGCATTGAAATTTGCCAGTCTTTAAGTGTGCATACATCTTTAAACAGTATTGACGTCACATAACAAAAAGTTAATTCTTCTTGAAAGTGTGGGGTAATTGTCACCATGTTCATAATTATCAGATGGTTAGATCTCTGGCAGTCAAATGGGTAACTTTTTCACCAGAATACATTTGAAATTCCAGAATATTCTCATGCATGACCCCACCTGAAGCACTGATCCCAGATTTGATGCTACGTATGCCATAAAAACACTCAGGCAGCCATACACCAATGCTACAATGAAGAAAGAACTGCATTGGAACAATTTTTGTTTAAAAGGACAATAAGCAGTAACTTTTGAAAATAGTTTCATAAATTATGTTCTAGATGACAGTTTCTGTCGATGCATGCATGATTTGGGAAGCAGAACTTAAAGCTGTATTTTATAATCAGAACAGAAATTGGAGACAACACGTCACAAGATAACAATCAAAGAAGACAAATTTCAAAAAAAAGACCTTTTCATAGAAATATGATGATAATGCATCAATAACGTTATTAACAGCTTTCAATTTGTACTTTTCAAATGTTTTCCTGAACATTTCCATTAAATTTAGAAACTGCTTTTGTCAAAGATAGAAATGCCACTGTTTCCCTTGAGTAATGTGTAGATAAGCTGGCACACAGTAGAGCAATGCTTACTGTATCTACTGTATGCCTGACTCCAATGAATGTAAGATTTTGATTATTTTTGAAAGTTGTACATGATACCTTCTCTTCACTTGTCACAGTACAATTATCAATGTATCTGGTATGTGCAATATGTTGTAACTTTAAGTTTACTCAGACATTTTGTGATTAAGCTTACCCAGACATTTTGTGATGACGGTGTATTTTGTTTCATTCATGCTTGGCCAGATCTGTCTGATGATGTCTTCACCGGTTACAGCAGCCAGCGAGTTCAATCCCGATGAGATTGTGCTGTTAAGATATACACAAATCTTATTAAATGGTGGTCACTATATGGTAGGATAAGCCTTTGGGGACAGATATTTGGGGGGGGACACTCAAATTTTTTTTATGCTTTGCCAGTATGCTATGTTGCGTGACTCATTTCAAAGCCTTGTGGAGCAGCTGACATATTGACTGACTTCATTCCAGTAACACTTATTTCTTCTGCTAACTCAATGTGGCCAGCTTTCATGGTCAGTTTAAAATTGTAGAGAATTTTATGATTAGTAACATTACAATCACACTTACACTGCTAAAGATATCAGCAAGACAATCATGGCATTTTTTTGTTTTTGTTTATTTAGATTACATTTTTCAGTTTCCATGCAGTGTCTATATCGATTATCATGACAGAAAGATTAACTGTATTTCATCCTGGATGCTACAGTAATAGGGAATTATTTGCAAATATAAAGAAAACAGTTGTTTACCTCAGAGCAGCACTGAACATACAGGAGACAAACACGCCGGGTAATCCAGGCAGGAAGCCGAGAAGATCCATGACGAAAAACGGCATCAGCTGGAAAGGAATGAACGAATGCACCTGATGAAATATTGTATTAACTAAATCAAGGTAATGTGATGTGTTGCAATCTAACAGAGGTTTGCTGCGTTATTGTCATGGTTCAACTTAATTTGGTTTAAGGAAATACATGTATTCAGTCAAAGGTTTTAACAATGCAGTATTTGTGTTCAGTAAAGGCAATGCTAAATATTATCCACGCTGGGAAGGCAGGCAAGAAGGCTGTTATATCCTACACTAGCAATGTAAATTTTGCTTTGCAATACTGAAAATTTTTTATAGTATTGCAAATTATGTAAGTAAAACATATAAGCCAAGATTCTTTCTCAAGTACAGTCATGTACTAATACATGAAAATAGAAGAAGATGAAAACTTCAGTTCTTGGTATGTTATGCCATGAAAAGTTCAATAAGAAGGCATCAATCTTTTTAAACACTAAAATCAAAATAACAGGTAGTAGAACAAAAAACCCGATAAAATGTAGTCAGGCACATAGCTAGGTTTTATTTTTTTCTAAAAAACCTTTATGACCAAAAAAACCTAGTAAATAAAATCTTACCTGGTCTGCAGCTGCAACATATCCTGCTGTCAATGGATCACAATTCTTATAGTATGCATACATGGATAGACCACAGCAGGCTGCCAATGCAAGCACTAAAGCTAGTCCGGGAATATTAAGATAGATTGCTCTGGACAAACACAAATCAGTTCAATTCAATGTTGCCAATGTGCAATGTTGATTGCTTTCAAACATTTCAAATAGGAATAGTTAGTATCATTCCTTAAAGGGACAAAGTCGGCCATTTTTCATGAATTTTGTTTGATGCAAGATACTACTTATATTGTTTGACATGTTGAAAGATACTGAATAAATGGGTGACCATGCCTATATTCGGCCCTGGTTTTAGACAAATTAAATGAAACAATCGCAAAAATGAATTAATGGTCATGACCATTAATTCATTTTTGCGCTGGTTTAATTTAATTTGTCTAAAACCGGGGTTGAATATATGCATGGTCACCCATTTATTATCTTTCAACATGTCAAGCAATATAAGTAGCATCTGGTATCAAATAAAATTCATGAAAAATGGCCGACTTTGTCCCTGTAAAGGGACAATGTCACTCTTTTTTCACCTTTTGTGAGTTGAGGTTGTGAACAGTTGACCGGTATTTCAGCATGTTTCAATTGATGCCAAACAACACAAATAACTTTTCATATGAACACAAAATTCATGAAGAAAAGCTGAAAAAAGAGTGACTTTGTCCCTCTAAGAAGAGTTATTGGACCTTAGTATGTTGTAAGTTACTTGAAAAGCAAGACAAGTCTCATTGGGTGCAAATCAACTTGATATTATTAGTAAAATCATACAAAGCCAGGTGGCTATACTTGCAGATTCAAAAGTCTGGGAATTGAAAGACATACGGTAACTGACTTTTGTGCCAAATTGCATATCAATTTCAAATTGAAGTTATAGGTTTATTGTGACATTTCAATTGATATTTTCTGGTTTAGTTTTGAGTTGTTTTTATTGATGTTAAATAACCAATTCAAGAATTTCTCCTGGTTTTACCACAATTTTCTTGAATTTACACGAGTACATGTGTATCCTTTCCTGAGATCTCCCTAACCCTTTCCAGGATGGTGGTGGTACACTATTGACAAGGACTCACATTTTGGCGTCTCTGTATGTCTTGCAGGTTAAGTAACGCTGGACCTGCGATTGGTTGACTCCGTAGATTGCAACCCATGTGAAGATTCCACCAACGATTACACTGAAGACAGAGTGTCTTGTCCTAGGATCCACACTAAAACTAATGTAGAAAACAAGAATTTAAGATATTCAGTCACAGTAACTTACCAGTATTTACCGCTGTACAACCTAAAATCTCCTGTTTAAGTAAACCCATTAATGGCGCATATCCCCTCTAAAAGCCCTTAATTCTCTTACTCTAGCTTAATTGTCATGTATACTCATGGTTAAACACATCTCCTCACAATTCAATATTATTTAATGACAGGAAAACTGCTGCTGAAGAATCTCTTGTAATGAACGGTCATTTCACCTTTCTGATGACATTCCTTCGGGTTTTATTTCTTACTTTAAGAACTCGATTCTTCCTCCCTCGTTGCAGATTCTCATGATATTTGTCCATCCTCCAAGTTCAATGGAAGCCTGTATGATGACCGCCAGAAACCCTGATATCATCACCAACAACTGAAATGTGTCTGTCCACAGTACGGCTTTCATTCCTCCCTATAACACAGCCAAAATAACAATAAATATAACACTAAATATAAATAAACAATAAATAAATTTTGTATCATCTGAGCAAAAAGCTTGGCAGCTGTTTGCAGTAGCTTTCATCAGCATAGGCAGGTGAATGAAAAGTGAACTAGGTTTTATTTTGATCAGTGAGCTAGGCTTTGAGTTGTATCAAGATGTTAGCTCCAAATAATAGTGAGACAAATATCAGAATACACAACAGAAGTAATGTTTACGGAGCACTGTGTTGAGTATCTACACAAACACTAGTGTTACACTCATTTTCCCATACCTGATACCATGTAGAGTTTCACTCTAAGTTCATTTGAGCAGGCTTTGGACTTACAGTCGCTAAGTTTTTATCCATAATAAATCTTATAAGACAATTATGCTACAAATCAAATTTGTCAGACTAGTGTAACAGGAGGAAGCCATCGTTGTGAATAGCCCCCAGAATTTGAATATCCAAATTTCATCATCATAAAGTGGAAGGGGTTATCCCTTGCGACTTTTAAACCAAATATGATTGCCAATGGAAAAACATTTTCAGAGGTTTCAAGAAAATTTAGCAAAAAATGAGGAAAAATTTCTAAAACCCTTGAAATGTGAAAGATACACTAATTTTTAATAACATTCAGTAAGGACACAGTAAATCAAATTTGAAAGCTGCTAGTTTAGTGGTGACACCAAAAAAGTGTCACATTTGACTGAAACTGACAAAATTTGCATTTCAAAATGTAATTATCATGGTAACATTAAATTTGTCATCCCTTGGAACTTAAAGCCAACTTTAAGTGGACAAACAATTTTGGAAAGGAAGACTTTTGAAGGAAATTGAGCAACCGAAAAATCCTCAGAACTTTGAATAAGCAAATAAAAGCCACCAGACCAGTGGTATCAATGAAAATGACGTTTGCAAAAATTATGGGCAAATTGGCTTCAACGAATTTGCATATGCAAATTTCCTCAACACTGAACAAATGGCAACTTTGGTCATCCTGAGTGACTTGGGTATCACGTATTAAAGACAGTTTCCTGAACAGTGGTTTTTGTGATGGAATGCAAACTTTTCCATGGTTCATTAAACTCGACAGCATCTCTGATGGTGCATTTGTCTGGTCAGCATATGGTTTCATCAGTTCATAGAGATAAAAGAAAGTCTCTCTTTTACCTCCATGATTAGATTGGCATAGTATGGTCTCCCTGAGAGAAGGTCCCCACCAGAATTCACACCCTTGAATAGCACAGTTGCTGACAGCAGAGCTAATTAATTGTACATGATGTCTCAGGGACTATTATAATATGTGGGAACACATGTCATGGTCACTAAAGATACAGGAAAGAAAGAAGACTCAATGACACACACGCAATAAAGAACTCAGTTGCCCCAATGATGTTCAAGTGAGGTTCTTCTTGTCCCAATGTACATGTTGTTTTTTTGACCTATATTTAGCTAATCCATGGAGCATAAACTTTCAGTGTGCATGCATTCATAGTTACCACCACTGGGGTCAGTCAGCCCTAACATTATAACATTAGCCTTTTATGTGAAAGGTCATGCTGGGTCAAGGAAAGTGTAGACTGTACTCACGATAGTTGTATAGAAGGTGCATACAATGCCACAGATGAGGATAGACCCCCACAAATCGACACCAGTTACTGAAAAACAATCCACATGTAAGAATTCACAGTCGCAAACGTTATGCATATTTAAATATGCACATTCAAAGACAGTACTTGTGCTGTCATTTTATCCCCCCCCCCCAAAATCCCTGACAGGAGTTGATTTTTCATCCAAAAACCCTGAAGCTTGGGTCGATAACAAAGCAACTGTCCCATGCTTTAGGAAAATCTTCACGTGCAACAGAATAAAGGTGAAAATTCCCTAAACTTTTCAAGCAAATCCCAAACAATGGGTCAAATTTTTGGAACATACATGGGGAGATATTTCAACTTAGGTACCACCCACCAGCCCCCCAAAACAAATACGGTGATATAAATTCCCTTCTCCAGTTGTCAGAAAAACTGAAGCGACATCTTCCTAAAACTCAAAATCACCTGTGATTATAAGTTCATTGACTTTGCTAAGTTCAAGGATTTGGACAGTTTATTATAGAATTTTTGGAATTTTTGTTTTGTTCAACATTTACCGATTTCAAGACATCAATTTTTTTGTTTCACAATAACCAAAGTGACATGTACATCATGCATTAAACAAAGCTTCACGAATACTCAGTTGTCAATGTGAGAGTGGTGAGGTCAATGACAGGGTAATTTACGCTGGTCATACCATTTGGCAAAATAGCAATAGAATTTTTTGTTGTTGTTGAGAGCATCACTTTTAAACCTGCACAAAAAAGTCTGTTGATTTTCCTGTCTTGATGGGTTCGATAAAAATGCTTATCATAGTTTTTCAAACAAACAGCTGATGCACAAACTAAAGAATACACAATATTGTTATTGGAAAATTGCTTTGCTGAAGGTCAATGACCAGGGAAAATGCTTTTTTCTTAGCCATATTCAGCTGACCATATTGTTTGCAACAATGTGGTTGGACTTGTACCCTGTGTTATGTAGGTCATTTCCCCCACACTCATCATGACCTGAGTTCAATTAGTCTAGAACATTCTCAAGGTCACTGCCCTTAGTGACCTCACAACCTTGAATTCAATTAGTCATGTTTGGAATGTTCTGGAAAGTTGATTAGTTGTGTAAGAGAGATAATTTTAGAACAGTAATTAGCATGTCAATAAAAGTTCTAGATTGTTCTTATATGCTTATGTAAACACATGAGTATAATACTGGGACAGCAGGCTTGCAGTCAGACTTTTGGGATCGTGTCTCTTGTGTGTTACTAAACTCCAGCCGTAGTAATTTTCAAGACTTTTCAAGACCTTCACTGTCAACGCTGATTTATACTGTGGACTTTGTGCAGCTTCAAGCCTGCAAGCCAAATGACTGTTCATTCATCCGACTGACTGTTACAACTCTGAGACTGGAGCTTTGCCGTCCAGCTGAGATAAGTAGTCTGTACACTTTAAAGCTTGTACTCTATCCCTGACTTAGCAATTAGTTTTATTTTCGTAATAAATTTTGTTTAAACGTTAACTGCTGAGTTAACCCTTTTGTTCGTTTTCTCTG
The DNA here is from genome assembly GCF_041260155.1 of Ptychodera flava. Classification (NCBI taxonomy): domain Eukaryota; kingdom Metazoa; phylum Hemichordata; class Enteropneusta; family Ptychoderidae; genus Ptychodera; species Ptychodera flava. Next base: position 4,119,654 of record NC_091944.1, on the reverse strand, counting down.
CACGTAACAAAATTGGGGGCTTGTCCGGGATACGAATATTTTGAGCCGTTTGACAACATTTTGTCTGCCTTTTCAAAACTACTGTATACTGTGAACTCAGCAAATTCAATCATGGCGGAATTCAAGCCAGACGAATTTATGGATGACCTTGATCAGGACGCATTTAATTCCCTCAGAAAAGACAACCTCATAGCACTGGCAAATTTCCTTAAAGTAGAAGTCAAAAGATCTATGCGCAAGCGAGAAATACAGTTCAAGATTGCAAAACATTTAGTTAATTCTGGCCATTTTGAGGAGTCTGCCTTAAAAGATTATGAACCTGAGTCTTCCTTTGAACTCAGAAAATTATAATTAGAAATACAGGCAGATTTGGCACGTGAAAAGTTGCAAATGGAAGAAAGACAGAGAGAGAAAGATAGGCAGGAAAGATTAGAAATGGAAGAAAGACAGAGAGAAAAAGAATTGCGATTAGAAGAACAGCGATTACAGGTAGAAATAAAACGTTTAGAGCTTGGACAGTCAGGAAAATTCTTCCCTTCAGACAAGTTTGACATCACTAAGCATTTCAGGTTAGTTCCCCCTTTCCAAGAAAAGGATGTTGATAAATATTTCCTTCATTTTGAGAAAATTGCTCAGAGTCCGAATTGGCCTAAGGAGTCCTGGTCTATGCTTTTGCAGAGTGCTTTGGTGGGTAAAGCCAGAGAAATTTACATTCAGTTGTCAGTAGAGCAGGCTTCAAATTATGATTCTGTGAAGGAATTAATTCTCAAGGGCTATGAGTTGGTGCCTGAAGCTTACCGTCAGAAATTTAGGGATTGTGAGAAGGTGAAGGATCAAACTTATGTTGAATTTGCTCGAACAAAAGAACAACTGTTTGATCGTTGGTGTTCTTCTGAAAAGGTCAGTCAGAATTATGACAAATTACGACAGCTCGTTTTGATTGAGGAATTTAAAAGGTGCATCCGGAGTGACATCAAGACGTTTATCAATGAACAAATTTAGGCAGATACATTGGAGGTTGCTGCACGTTTGGCCGATGATTATTCATTGACCCACAAATCTTCATTTCTCAACAAACCATCCCAGTCCTTTTCATACAGAAACAATGCAGGTAAATTTAACTCGTCCTTTTCATCCAAGAATTTTTCAAAGGAGAGTAGAAAATCAACTGACAACAGTTCACAGAGTTCAAGTAACACTCCCACATCATCAGATCCCAAGTCTCAATCTCCTTCTGACAAACAGTTCGGTACACTTTCTTGTAATTATTGTAAGAAAAACGGCCATTTAATGTCAAATTGTTTCAAATTGAAAAGAAAACGTGAAGGTCAAAGTGGTCAAAGTGGATCTAAGCCCACTGGCTTTATTTCTTCATCAACTCAATTAGAGTCTATAATGTGTGCAACACATTTTCTGAGGATAAACCCCTCTCATCCCCAATTAATGAGGTCAAGGTCAATTCTTCTCAAGATAGCATTATGGGTATTTTCGAACCATTTATTCATGATGGTTTTATATCACTTTCTAGTGATTTTTCTTCCGCTACCCCTGTCAAAATTCTAAGAGATACCGGGGCTTCCCAATCTCTTTTGTTGGCAGATACCCTGCCGTTTTCTGAAAAGTCATTTTCAGGTTCTAAAGTTCTTATTAAGGGGTAGATTGTAATGACTACATTCCTGTTCCTCTCCATAATGTCTATTTGTCTTCGGACTTTGTTTTGGACCTGTGACTTTAGGTATTAGGCCTTTTTTGCCTTTTGAAGGGATTCACCTTCTTCTTGGAAATGACCTTGCTGGGGACAAGGTCATTACTAATCCACTTGTGACTGATAATCCTACTTTAGATCAGGATCCGGAGCCAATTGAACAAGAGATACCCGATTTATTTCCTTCATGTGCCATTACTCGAGCCATGTCAAAGAAAACTTCCGAGAATCAAAATACTCTCAAAAATAATGTCACAGATGTTGACTTAAATGACACCTTTCTCAGTCAGGTGTTTGACACGGATCATTCCGTTATCCCTCGTGGATTTGAAACTTCCAGTAAAAGTTCTGCTGACCAAAGTCAGACATTTTCTAGATCAAATCTCATTGCAGAACAACACAAAGACCCAGATGTTTTGTCTTTGTTTGACAGGGTAGATGATGAAGGTAAAACTTCAGATAGCTCTGTTTCCTATTATACAAAATCTGGTATTCTCATGCGTAAATGGAGACCTCCAGACGTTTTGGTTGATGACGATTGGGCTATAAAACATGAAACTGTGGTTCCAAAGCCCTACCGTGCTGAAATATTGCACCTAGCCCATGAAACCCCCTGGGCTGGTCACTTAGGAGTCAGGAAAACTTATCATAAATTCTCAGTCACTTTTATTGGCCTAATCTCAGGCAGGATGTAACACATTTCTGTAAAACTTGTCACACATGTCAAATGGTAGGAAAGCCAAATCAGACCATTCCAAAGGCCCTTTACAGCCAATTCCTGCATTTCAAGAACCATTTAGTAGGATACTAATAGACTGTGTTGGGCCCCTGCCAAAAACAAGATCAGGAAATGAGTACATGTTGACAATAATGTGTACATCTACTCGGTTCCCAGAAGCCATACCACTGAGAAATATAAAGACAAAGACTATAGTGAAAGCTTTAGTCAAATTTTTCACTTTATTTGGCCTCCCTAAATGTGTCCAGTCCGATCAAGGCTCCAACTTTATGTCTGGAATTTTTCAACAAGTAATGGATCAGCTAGGCATTAAACAGTATAGGTCATCCGCCTATCATCCAGAAAGTCAGGGTGCTCTTGAGCGATTTCATCAAACTTTGAAAAACATGATTAGGACCTACTGTTTTGACACAGAGAAGCAGTGGGATGAAGGAATTCATTTTCTGCTCTTTGCTGTTAGAGAGTCAATTCAAGAGTCTCTTGGTTTTAGCCCATTTGAGCTTGTATTTGGACATACAGTCCGTGGCCCACTTAAGCTCGTTAAAAAAAAAGAAATTCCTATCAGACGATGATGATTGTCTGAATATTTTGCAATATGTGTCAGATTTTCGTACAAAACTCTCTAAAGCATGTGAATTAGCCAGAGAAAATCTTGAGTCATCTCAGCAGTCAATGAAAACCAAATATGATAAAAGCACCTCAAAACGGAAGTTTGAACCAGGTCAAAAAGTTCTTGTTCTACTTCCAATTCCTGGCAAACCACTCCATGCTCGTTACTTTGGGCCATACCTAATTGATAAGAAATTAAGTGATTTAAATTACATCATAATAACACCTGACAGGCGAAAACAAAAACAGCTATGTCACATAAATATGCTTAAGCCATATTTGGATAGGGATAATCCTACTGAAACAAAGCCTGTCAGTGCAGTCAGTTCAAACCATAATTATGAAGATAGTGATACTGAAACTGACTTGAGTGAAAATACTCTAAACTCAAAGCTGGGCTCGGTCAAGCTTCAGAACTCAGAAATCCTGGAGAAGCTGGAGTCTACAAAGTTGGCACACCTCCAGCCAGAACAACAACAACAGGTGAAAGAACTGCTCCATGAATATAAACACCTGTTTAAAGATGTTCCAACGAGGACGAACGTCATCTATCACGACGTTGATGTTGGGGACAGTAAGCCTGTAAAACAACACCCATACAGACTGAATCCAACAAAAGCGAAATATCTCCAGGAAGAAGTCAAATACCTGCTGGACAATGACTTTATTGAACCCAGTAAAAGTAACTGGAGTTCGCCGTGCATACTTGTTCCCAAATCAGATCACAGTTACCGTATGTGCACGGACTTTAGGAAGGTCAACACTTTAACAAAGACAGACACTTTCCAATCCCGAGGATTGATGACTGCATCGACCGAGTGGGAAAAGCCAAGTATGTGACAAAATTTGACCTACTGAAGGGATTTTGGCAAGTCCCTCTGACGGATCATGCTCGTGAAATATCCGCCTTTGTTACACCAGACGGATTGTTCCAGTACAAGGTGATGCCATTTCGAATGAAGAACTCTCCGGCAACGTTCCAACGGATGATCAACGACGTCATATCGGGCTAGACGGATGTGCAGCTTACGTTGACGACGTCGTCCTGTATAGTGACACCTGGGAGGAACACATCAAGCTCATGCGGAAGTTCTTTGAGAGACTGAGCAAAGCAATGTTGACTGTCAACCTTGCCAAATCTGAGTTTGGTTGGGCGAGGGTAACTTACCTCGGACATACTGTAGGACAGGGTGAGGTAAAACCTGTTGATGCCAAAATCAGTGCCATTTCAAGTTTCCCATACCAAACTGCAAACGACGACTGATGCGCTTTCTCGGTATGGCTGGTTACTACAGAAAATTCTGTCCAAATTTCTCCACAATTACTGAGCCTTTGACTAACTTACTTAAAAAGAAAGTAAAGTTTGTTTGGTCAGAGCAATGCCAACAGGCATTTGATACACTTAAAGCCATACTGCAAAGTGCTCCAGTGTTGTCTGCACCAGATTTCACTTTGCCATTCAAATTAGCTGTGGATGCTAGTGATACGGCTGCTGGTGCTGTTTTATTGCAAGAGGATAGTCATGGTGTAGATCATCCTGTTTGCTATTTTTCACGCAAATTTAACAAATCCCAGAGAAACTACTCTACAATTGAAAAAGAGTGTTTATCTTTGATATTAGCTTTACAGCATTTTGAAGTTTATGTTACTTCTTCAAATCAGCCAATAGTGGTTTATATTGATCACAACCCTCTTGTTTTTCTGCAGAAATTTAAAGGCAAAAATCAGAGATTGCTAAGATGGAGTTTAATGTTACAGGAGTTTAATCTTGACATTAGACATATCAAAGGCAGAGACAATTTAATTGCAGACTGTCTCTCTCGTATTTAGAGCTTATTGTTGTTCACACTTTTAAGATTACATTTGCAAAAGAAATTTTTTTTTTGAAAAATTTTCCTTTGAAGAGGGGGTGTGTTATGTAGGTCATTTCCCCCCACACTCATCATGACCTGAGTTCAATTAGTCTAGAACATTCTCAAGGTCACTGCCCTTAATGACCTCACAACCTTGAATTCAATTAGTCATGTTTGGAATGTTCTGGAAAGTTGATTAGTTGTGTAAGAGAGATAATTTTAGAACAGTAATTAGCATGTCAATAAAAGTTCTAGATTGTTCTTATATGCTTATGTAAACACATGAGTATAAATACTGGGACAGCAGGCTTGCAGTCAGACTTTTGGGATCGTGTCTCTTGTGTGTTACTAAACTCCAGCCGTAGTAATTTTCAAGACTTTTCAAGACCTTCACTGCCAACGCTGGATTTATACTGTGGACTTTGTGCAGCTTCAAGCCTGCAAGCCAAATGACTGTTCATTCATCCGACTGACTGTTACAACTCTGAGACTGGAGCTTTGCCGTCCCAGCTGAGATAAGTAGTCTGTACACTTTTAAAGCTTGTACTCTATCCCTGACTTAGCAATTAGTTTTATTTTCGTAATAAATTTTGTTTAAACGTTAACTGCTGAGTTCACCCTTTTGTTCGTTTTCTCTGCACGTAACACCTGGGAAACTGAGATGAAATACAAGGTAAAATTTTACCTGCATTCAGTGCCAGTGAAGGAGCATAAATGGCAATGCCCATATATATCACCTTGAAAATAAGTGAAAAAGACAATACAGGTAAATACATACTGATAAAAATCAAAAGTGAAATATCTCACACATTTTCATTGCTGTACAACTTATCATGATATTCAGATAAAAATGTAGGGAATATAAATCAAATTATGTTGGAGAGTGCCACAGTTTGCGTAAAATGTGTCATAAATTGGAATGAATCATAATATTTATAAATTCCTATCAAAGAGAATCATTGAAGTATGCAAACTTAGTGTTCAAATATCAGCCAAATATTTGATACTTCTCTCAATGTAAATTTAAGTATTGGATACAGTCAATGTTCAGTATGCTCGTCAATAAAGTGGTCATCACATATTGTTACTGGCAAAAAGTAAAGCTACATGTTGTATTTTCAGCTTATTGATGACAATTTTAGACTAACAGAATGAAGTTATTCCGGTTTAAAATGAATTTTGCTGGTAGTTTACACATCTATGCAAAGGCTAACTATCTATGGAACTGGTACATACATGTATCATTGTCTGTTACATGAACCTGTGTGCTATGAACAAAACACCAATGTGATAATAGCAGATTGCAAGCGACCCTCTTTCAAGTACACTATGAAACTGGATCATCAATTCACTGACAATTTTCTATATCATTGACACTACAAAGCCTAGTTGATGAACCCAAACCTTACCATCTGAACCAGGAAAGTTGCACATCCCAGAATTCGCACCAGTTTGCTTTTGAAACGAATTTCCAAATACTGGAATAGAAAAGAGTGTACAAGCATTATATAAGGATGATTGGGTCCTTTTGAGATTTACTTGTGTTTGAAATATGCACTGTGTTTATGAATAACTGAAAACGATCACTCAAGTTTAGCTGCAGTACAGTAGCTCGAGGTTTTGCCTGGGTATTTGGGTCGGACGGTCTGGTTTTGCCGTCCGACCCATACACCCAGGCAAAACCTCGAGCTACTGTACTGCAGTCTGTGTCAAGTTTTGAGTCATCCTAAGGTATTAAAATATATCATTTTTATCTCCTGACATTATAGCTGTTGAAATAAAACCATAACAGCAAAAAAACCCATGAATATCACTGTCAACTGAAAACTTTTGATCTCAACACGCTAGATTTTATTCACTGAAATTTTCGGTTGCAGCACTACAACCTTACTCAGCAGAATAATCCGATCTCAATGTCGTGACCTTTCGGACATGTGACATCAATCGGGTCATAGACTTTTTGTAATTTGTACCTTCCACTGTCTTTATTATTACCAAAAGTCTATGACCTGATTTTGAAGTCACGTGTCCGAATTGAGATCGGGTTATTCTGCTGACGGAGGTTGTTGTGCTGCAACTGAAAGTTTGAGTTACTAAAAATCTAGCGTGTTGAGATCAAAAGTTCAATTGACAGTAATCAGCTACCAAGACATGAATTTCCATGCAAAAACATGAATATCGTAATGTTTTTCTCTGCAACCGATCACTTTCAAACGAAGCTCGGTATTTCACATCTTTAGTTTGAAAGATAAACCACATATTGCGAGATATATTTATGATACTTTACTTTCTCCCCAGCACAGACCTCCCAATCAGCAGCCCACATACAACTCTGTCTATGTAACTTCGAGCTTTGTAATTTTTGCCATTCCACATTCCTTTAAGTGTGTTATTGAGCAGTAAAGTCTTGTATTATATTGATATGATTCGGATACAGCAGAGAATGGCTTGATTGCGCAAAAGCTGAGCCTGTTTTGTATGGCTCCGTCCTTGGCCGTCTCGAATTCGATCGACGTAGGGGACGTGATAAATTATTTTGTTACGTGACGTTTGTGAAACATGATACCCAGAGAAGGCAGTTGTGTACCATGTCATGCGTAATTTGTTTTCATCAGAAAAGTAACCAAATATCAGAGAGCAAACTAGCAGCAGCCTTATGTACTGCACTATCTTTAATATGAAACTAGCTCGTGTCCATATTTCGATTGGAGTAGCATAGTAACCGTGCGTGGAAAATTAACTACATTGAAAGCCAACGTTTTAGCCTAAATTGCAAAGAACAGCACACATGATAAATTATCGTACGTATTGAATTTAAGTGTATTCTTCAAACTTCGTATGTAAACAATTGTTACTCTCTGTTTTAAAATAAAAAATAAAACGAATGTCTAAATTAAAATCATATGAGCTCATCGTAGCCAGTCGTTTGCGTTAACGTCGTGAACAGTTAGAGGCGACAATTTTCCAAGCTTGGCTTATCTAAACAACATAGTAATAATACACAAAAGAAATTATAAGAAGTTCGCATAGTAAACATTTATTTTGGAGAACGGGAGGCTCCTAGAGTTAGGCGCGCGGCCTACAGCTTGTCCCATAGCTCCGCGTTGCCGTGACGGATTATCGGCGAAGCGGTTACTGAACCCGGCACAGTTGTTCCAATAAAATCTGTGAACTGAAATACGCTTTTCATTAATCGTGAGAAACTTCCGTGTAATATTTCCATTTTTATTATGTTGTTGCGGCTCGAGTATGAAAGAAGATATTCGGTATCTGAGATTGTGAGACCTTTAACACATTCTCCATCAAACCATTCATTCCGCAATCCTGCTCAGGCAAAGTTACATTTAATTCCTCGGTCATGTCCTTATTTGACCCTAAGCCTCGGGTTATCTGAATGTCACAGAAAATGGCACAGTGAACAGAATTGATAGAAATCCGAGCTTTTGTGTTGCCGTAAACAGTGTCTCATACTACCGCCAAGCTTCATTTCGTTTGAGTCTGAGGGGTGCGTGGCGTCATCGCACATATGCATTGCAGCAATCCACCGATAAAATGTCCAAACGTAGCATCAACACGATTATGAAGGTAGCGTGTACAGCGAGTCAGACTACAATAATCGACAGGGAGAGAATAAACAAACTTCAAACGACACTTCGGTAATTGTTTACAACCTGTGACCTTGCATGCATTTTGAAGTCATGGACACTAACGATCCCCATCAAACTTTCAAGGTGAACTTTCGCATCTGCATGTCTACGGGCAATCTGATTAAAATCAAATGTAGAGTACGGCGACGTCTCTGTACTTGTGCGGTTTTCTCTTGCTGTCGCCTCTCACTACCATTGAAAGAGAGGCGACAGCAAGAGAAAAGCGCACAAGTACAGAGACGTCGCCGTACTCTACATTTGATTTTAATCAGATTGGTCTACGGGGTGAGGAAATTCCCACAAACTCTGACCTTCAAAGGAAGTGTGTTACTCAAAGTGTTTGAGGTAGTACCGTCTGTCCTGGCACAAGATACTGTTATTTAACCGTTGTCTGTGATAAAACCATAGAATACAATATGGTCAATAGGATCCTAAAATGAAGACTGCTTTATTAAGACGTTTTGTTTCAAAACCATGACAACCGTTTAGGGAGCATGGCCATAATATAATGACGTGAACACTTATTCATACTTGCAGTTTTACAGCGTAACGTTCAACGGGTACATCTATAGTAAGTGCTTATCCAGGCCAAAGGTCCGTGGAGTTGCCATGTAGTATGTACACCGGCAACTCCGGACACCAGTGATCCAGGCAGAGCGTGATTTATATGTTTACACTATGGATAACTTTGCAAAAATTGAAGAGACGAAAGTCTTAACAGAATGTGGTGGCGTTTTCGAATTCGGCAACTTTGGCAAACTGAGGAGGATGAAACGACCAACGTCTCATTTGCCCGCATGTGGCTTCTCAACACCATGCCACTGTGTATATGGCCCTTTCAACCTCTTGACACAACATGGCTGTACTGAATTTTGACGGTGAAAGGGTAAGCGTCGCGCTGCATATCTCATGTAATACATGTTCAGAATCCGACGATTTAGGGTTTAAAGTTTAATGAACCCCATGTCTCTGCCCTGAGACAAAACGTTGTTAGCCTATACACGGTAACAATCATATATCACAATATTCTGTTTTGTTTGTTAACATCAGCCTCGAGGGAAAAGCCGGCCAATTGCATCGTTCTTTCTTTGTTTATTTGATTTTCAGAAACAGATGAGAACGTACTCATCAATTGATACAGAGTTCACGAGGGGTTAAAAACATTACTTGCCCTTTATCTGCTTTATCCTGACGGCCTGTCACAAAGCCACAAGGCAGTGCGTACATAATACACAATACCAGGGGTCGCGATACACTTATCGAATTTCGTCACACATCTGATTGTTTCTAAACTGAGAATACTTTAAATGTAAGATTCGAAAGCACGTCCCCCGAATTCAGTTCGGATGCTATACCAACTGACAGACTTTTAAAGCGCTTTGTAGAATACTAGGTTATTGAGAATGTTTGAATGTTGCGAATATCGACAAGTGACACATTGAACCACAGGGGGCTGTCTACATGTCCGTCCCCAGGGGTGGGTAGGTGTTTCGTTGTATCGCTAATAAAGATATATTCTACCAACCTTTGGTGTTTCGGTCTTAACTTAGCATTGCCCTTGACAATCTTGCGTATACATTTTATCAACATGCTGCGTCTATTATCTGATGAGTTTGAGTGCCTAATTAGCCAAAGTAATCAAGGGTAAATTACTAATCTGTAGACGCTCTCACCAGATTATCACCGGATTAAATATGACAAAGTCAATAACGAACGCACCAGCAAGGTATAACCTTGCTGGTGCGTTCGTTATTGACTTTGTCAAATTTAATCCGGTGATAATCTGGTGAGAGCGTCTACAGATTAGTAATTTACCCTTGATTACTTTGGCTAATTAGGCACTCAAACTCATCAGATAATAGACGCAGCATGTTGATAAAATGTATACGCAAGATTGTCAAGGGCAATGCTAAGTTAAGACCGAAATACCAAAGGTTGGTAGAATATATCTTTATTAGCGATACAACGAAACACCTACCCACCCCTGGGGACGGACATGTAGACGCCCCCTGTGGTTGAACTGAGAGATGGCAACATAAATTGTTGATTTATGTCACATTCGGGCTTTTTGTTAAACATAGAAACAATGAATGATATTCTTTTCTTGTACACAATGGACGGACCATTACACCTCACAAATGTAGCAGTCAAATGAGAAAAATATACCCGTCGTGAAAATTTTCTTTAAAAAATAAGAGCTGATGTTTTTTGGAAATAATACTAACATGACTGTATATACAAAAGTGGGAATTTAGTAAAAAATGTTATACCTATGAATCTTTATGTCAAAAAACTTGTCAGGAAAAATGTACAAATTCAGTATGACCCATCCCCGAAGATGTACTGGTCCAAACTATATGTACTACGTGACGCAAGGTATGAACACACGTAGGTCAACAATGCAGTGTCGAGCACCTTTGAAACCGTTTGTGACTCATGTGATTGAATCAAAAAAGCATATGTGACAGGAGCGGCATGGGTGTTATTTAAGTTTCTTTCGAACTAAAGTGAGAGATGGACGGAGAACCACTTACTTACAAATAAACACATGGAAATTCTATTTCAACCAAGCATTGCAAACAAACTTGCGAGTAACGCTACAAATCTAGTCTAGTGACAGCTAACGACCCCCAGAGTTGGAAGAGACAGTAGCCGATAGATAAGCGATGGTATATAGACAACATGAGTGGACACGTGACTCGTTTATCTTCCGTATTCTCATTGAGACAGAACACGCTTCATATTGTAGGTCAGAGGGTCGATGTGGTCAAGTTTGATCTTGAGAAGCGCTCCAGCATGACTGTATGGAAAGGACATCAACAAACACGCGAGGCAACAAATCAGCTGAACAACTCTGTGCTAAAATTAAATGATATAACATGAAAGTCTGCGATGAAAGTTTTATGTTTAGCATTTTTTATCAGTGAACTGCTCCGACCAGGATATAATCCTTGAGTAAGATCAATGCAGGGCGCGCGATTCAACACCGGAACTAAGACAATATTTGGGCTAGTTGCCGCTGGAAAAGCGACAAACATAGACAGAACTGACTTACTATCGCCTCTCAAGTCCCACATACATTGTAATTGTTTTTAACAAAGATGGTCGTCGACAGCTACAAGAGCAAGTAAAACTGTTAGCAAATAAAAGACATGCAATTTATCCGAAAGAGAAGAGTGGTATAAACTGCACTCGCGTTACGTTTTTTTTCTAATGTTCCTACTTATTGACTAAAAAACATTATAAAATAGGTTACATGCCTTTTCTGCATTTATGTTTTGAGATTTTCATTGTAATCAGCAAAGTGCTTAATTCAGCTGATAGACATCCTAGTCATAGTTTACATTTGGAAAAGTTTAAATAAACTACACATTTAATTAGTGTACAGACAGCCTTAGCTAAATTCGCTAAACAAGAATGCTATAGGAAAATAGATGTGCAGTGCAGTAGTTTTTAATTAAGTCCTATTCATAAGAATTAGTAAGATGTTAAACTTTAGTTCTTCTGTAAGTACCTTATTGTATTACAATTATTCTGACAAACTAACAGAAATTGACATGTTTCAAATTTCACTGTCCATTTCTCGTGCTTTTTCCTCCTTGATCATGTCGTCCCCACCCACAGGTTCACGGCCTCGCAATCGCTGCTAGGGCCATAATATTTTTTATCGGTTCATGGTTAAAAACGTCTTGTAGTTCAACCTGACATACTAACAGAAATTGACGTATGTAACAATTTCACAGTCCGTTTCTCGTGATTTTTTACGCTGCGGCCCTGCAGGTTTACGACCTTGCAATCGTTGCTCCGAGCGCAAGCCTATTTTACAGGTATCTGTTCATAGTTGAAAAGGTCTTGCTGTTCATATTTGCGGGCTTAAGGTCGTTTTCTATAGTATATAACAAAACCTTTTTAGCAAAGGTACTAAGTCTTTCTGTCGATTAGCATCTTACTGTCAGTAAGAATTTCAGGTTGTCTAGACGGACTGCGAGTTAAATAAACTATCACGTGATCTTACGTCATAGGCAGTAATCATGGTTCATGAATGTCACTGTCAATGATCTCTACCTAAAGATGTCAGTTTTGCGGGCCCATGTCGCGCTTCTGTTCAGACTTTGACTGATTGGTGGCAATTGGCGCAATTGCGCGTTCTGGAGAAAACACTGGATCGGGTGCGTCCGCTAAAAGCTGGTTTGCAAACTTTCTCAAATGTAAATCAGTGACAGAATGATTAATTGATCACAGCTATATTCATCGTCATTCAGGACGGTAAAAAAGACAGGAAATTGAGTATAATAATGACCCGTTTTGTCTGTTGCTTATTTGTTTTACAAAGTGATCAGATTACATAATGAAAATTACGTATTTTGTCGTATGTTTTGCATTGTATTTTGGTTTGAATGTGCTTTCATGCATTGACAGTGTTTTCCCTGGCTGTAAAGATGAACATTAAAGGCAAGAGAGATTATTTTACAGTATTCATTTGTTTCTGAGATTGTCAGCTAACAGTATGATATAATCTACATTTAGCCCGGAGTACCAGCGGACCACTAGATGTCTTCTTGGGGCTACTAATTATCTGAAATGGTTGACCTTTTTGTCTACCTCAAGCACAGTCCCTCCACAAAAGCAATGTAAATTTCAAACCCTGGATGTGAACATGCGTTTGCAACTCGAGATTAGGTTTTTGTTACAATCTAAGGAACTGGCGGTCGACCTTTGGCATGCACCTCACTCACAGCACAAAAGAGAGATTGAAGCTCAATATGTGGTGCTTGTTATTGGAAAAGAATTAAATCTCAAAAAGCAACCACTTGTACTCCCCTTGGACAACAGCGATAACTTCATCTTAAAACGGCTAATCCTTCCTCCGTGAATGAGCTTTCTGGTTGCTCACAGAGTAGAGTCTAGGATAACACGATTGGAACGAATTTGGGATAATTAGATATTCATGTTTTTCAAATTTCTCAAAAATGCAAGGTGCCATATAGCTGAATGTTGCAATATTACAAATTACTCATAAACAAGTGCATAACGTAAAAAGACAAACAGATTAGCTAACATTTGCAGATTAAATCGACATTACTTCACCATCCAATTATCGCAAATTAGTTCCAATCGTATTCAATACAGTTTCTGCAGTTCGGTGCCTGGTTATCATGTATATGGGCTACTTATATTTCATGTACCTCCTCCAGACGATGGTCGATCAATTGCATTACGCAACCAACGAGCGCCTGTGGTGTAAGGACCTCCATGCACACTAATAAACGACCCGAAACCCCCCACACAAGCAAAAGAAGAAACAGATATAGACATTATATATAAACTTGTATAATTAGACTTAATTAAACTCTACCTCGTAGGCACTGGTAATTCCTAGCTTGTAGTAAGACGGCATGAACAGCTCGGCGGTGATAATCATCACAAGCGTGTACGTTATACCGAACAGCGAAAACATTGTTCCGAATAGGTAGTGTTCGGCTGGTGTGCCGAGGACCGTAATCGCTGACATGAAGCTTGCTACAAGGGACATGGCGACGGGCCACGGCTGCATGTTGCGGTCAGCCATGAGGAACTCTCCGGACGTCTTCTGTTTCCCCCCAGTGCAGGCGTGAAAGACGCCGATACCCATCGAAATGGCCAACATTCCCCCGAAGACGACGTAGTCTGCTATGGAAAAGGTTGGAAGATCTTTCCGCACCATGTTGCCCAAGCCTGCTATCAGTGGGAAAGAATTTCAGAATAAGTGGAGTTGAGCTTCCCGCGGTTAAAGCGTGGTCTTAAAATAGCTCAATCGTAGATCACCGTTGTACAGATTTATAACGTGTTCGCGTACTGACTTCCTGGGCGCCAATGGTGACTGATACTGGTTGCAGTAACTCGATATTGTACTTATATAGACTTCGTCGTCCACATAAATACAAGTAACTTGCCACTTTGCGCCCGTAGCCGTTGGTATATAGGCCTATTCGACAATTACAGGAGTTTCCGTCTGGCTGCCCGCTTCGTGGTTGTTTTGGACACAGTTACTGAACTAGCGACTGAGAGCATGTACTACAACTGATGTGGAGTGGGTGTTGTGTGCACAGCATAGCCTTCATACAAGGTCATACAAGGTCATAGGTCACACATTGCAAGGCAAGGCCCAGCGATGGCGGTATCATCAAAGGGGCAACGGCAACACTTTCAATTATCATTATTTTATCATTGTATTTTCAATGTGTGTATAACAACTTTCATCGACTATGGTCAAGTCCCGGGGTCAAGTTCTTCTAGTTTAATGGTTTTGGGTTAGCCATTAAAATGCAAATTGCCAATTACATGACATAAAATGTAAAGCATGTCTTTCACCACCATTATGTATTCAATAGTCGCATCAACATACATATTGAGTTTCGCCAACTTTGGCCTAGTCCTAAGCTTCCAGTTAAATTTAATGCCAATGCAAAATGTCTTTCACTATGATCATTATTAAGATAGCACCCTGGCTAAACAAACCAAAATACAACGTATACGTACTGATGCCAATCTGTTTTTACGGACAAACAAGGAGTACCAGTGTGATCTAGAGGTGTAAATGAAAAGGTAACTAATTTGTAACTTTTCCTTTCTTTCGCAATGTTGACTAACCCATAAAATCCCTGATAAGTCCACGGATTAGCATAATTAATTGTGTTGACTAATTAATTAGAAGATGTGTATATGAGAGATAAACGTCCTTGTAATGGGGTGTAAAATAAAGAGTCAAGAGGCTAGGTCAGGTTACATAATCATTCATTTCATTAACTCCGATCAGTCAGAGCATGAAGAAAAGGAGAGGAACTGATAGAGAAAACAGTGAGAAAATCTCAACACGTCTGGGCTGCCTGTGGTGGTGGTAGTAGTAGTGGTAGTAGTTTTCAAACCATCGTTTATTCACTACATACACAATTGTACTAAGACTAAAACATCAGAAAACGGAAACCGATTTCCCCCCCCCCCCAAATAAGGAGAAAACTGAAAGGGAGAAGCTGCGAAATACAATTATTTACAAATATTTACAATATAAATACAGAAAAATTCAAAAACGCCGTGAGATAAAAAAGACGAAATCCCGATGACGAAAGATACTAGAGGTACAGCTACGTGGACAGATATCGATGATAAGCGAGTCAAATTCGTTGTATAATTCAACACTATCTATTGGAGAAAACATGACTTATGTTGTTAAGTGTGCTAGTAGTAGTTGTAACAGTAGTGGTAGTAGACGACTTTATATAAAGAGGGTGGTCTGAGTTACAAATGAATTGTAATTTCCTTAGAGCCCCCTTAGAGCTCGAAAAGTATATGCGTATAAATAGCAAGTACATATACATAAAGCAAGTGTTCAAAATAAGGAGTAAAATCTTCATTATATCACAAAGGAAATATTGTAATCTGATCTAAACCCTCATTTGTAAACTTCATTATAAGATAATCACGTAACTTTACTTTGAAAGTGGATGAATTTGAACTGTTTCTAATCGAAGGGGGAGTTGTATTCTAAGTACTTGTAGAACGAAAAGAAAGAGACTTTTGACCTGTGGGTAGTCTTGAATTTTGGAAGGTACAAATTACATGTACTATGACTGGCATCACTGGTGTTGACTTTCGATGAAAAACGTCAGTCAAATAAGGGGCGCTAGGCCATTCAAGGATTTGATCGGCAACAACATAGTAAAATAGACAATACCTATCGGTAAATTGTCAACCAGAGTAAAGTAAAATTAGACAGTTCGTGACGGAACAAAAATATCTACCCCTAAAATTATTCTTCCGGCAATTATTTGGAGTTAGTTAATACGGTGAGCACTTGACTTTAAAATATTGCCCCAAACAGTCCGACAATAATAAATCAAAGAAAGGAACAGTGCATTGCAGGGTATTCGTTTTGATTGGTAATTTGGATGTAATTTTGCTAAGGACACCAAGTCTGACAGAAAGTATCTTACATAGGTTACGGTAAACATACCTACCTAGAGTAGAATCAATCGCAACGCCTAGGAGGATGTGAGAAAAGACATTAGAGATAATTGTTTTACCTATTGTGATACGAATAGATACCTCAGTGTTAGTAATATGTCTATTATGTTTTGGGCAAGAGGTAACGATAATACTTTATTACCAGAAGTACACAAAGTCTGGTTGTCGGTATACATATCTAACTCACTCGTATTGAGCCGGGGTGGAAGTTATTGATACAGATAAAAAAATTTGGGGCCGAGAATAGACCCTTGAAGGACGCCACTAATAATTGGCAGGACCTCCAACTCACATTCAAGATAGCGAACAAGCTGTCTGTTAGGTAACAAACAAAGAGATGACCCTGAAACACCAAAGATAGCGAGTTATCATGATCAACCAGATCAAAAGCTGTAGATAGATCTCAAAACAACAAACCATTGAAGAGCCCGGAATCAATGTTAGAGAGAAAGTGATCCGTCGGTTTAATCAGAGCAGTGTGACATGAGTAATGTTCTCAGAAGCCATATTGGGACTCAACAATCAAATGATTCACATGCAAATAGTTAAAAAGGCTAATATAAACATGCTTCTCAAGGATTCTGGAGAGGAAGGTCAAAAAATAAATAGTCCTGTAGAAGTTAACATAGCTTTTCGATCCACAACCACTCTTTGGAATGAATTGCACGGCCACATTATACAGTTTATATGAAGTAAGGGAAGACCGCAGTTGTTATTGATATAATAAAAATACTGGTGAAAGATTCGGCAATAATTCAGAATTTTTTTGAGGATAGCACATCATTACAGGCAAATGTCTTTTCATCTTGGAAAAAAGATGTTTTTTCACAAAGTCAACAATGGAAATAAGTGAAGAGGTAGTTACCTTTGCGCGAGCTATATCAAAATATATATATATATATATATATATATATATATATATATATATATATATATATAACCAAAGTTGATAACATTTGATATTTCCTATATATATATATATATATATATATATAAACCCAAGTTGATAACATTTGATATTTCTCATATATATTATATATATATATATATATATATATATATATATATATATATATATATATATATATATATATACAATAAATATGAGAACACATCAAGTATGTTTGGTACCTATAACTCGAGTTTCACGCATACACGCGATCGTCAGATAGGTAGATTTTATTGTATGAAATTTGCTTCAGGTTCTTACATATAAGTATCAGGTTGGGTCAAACCATTTGATGTGGTGGGTTGGATTGAAATTTGACAAGTGAAATTCGTTTTCGTGTCGGCACTTTGAGACCAACTTGGAACGCTTGTTTAAAAGGCTGGACTTATCTGCATTGATCATGAATAGCTTGTCTGTAAGATAAAGGTTGCATTTCTATAGTATAAGACCTACCTAAAACCAATCAGTTCATATTAAATTTATAATCTGTATGCATGCACCAGCTTTCATTCCAATCGGACAAGTGGTTCTTTAGACAGACAGACTGATAGAAAGGAAGAAAGACAGTCACACAGATAGCCAGACAGTCAGGTAGGGACGGGCAGACAAAAGCTGGTACAACAATAAATCGCATGTGAACATGTAAGCTAAAGATGGCTAGGTTTGAAGAAATCAACCAAAACTTCAGGATACTCAATTTTTTCTGTGACCAATTAGCGAATTACACAATTATTAGCATGATGGAACCCACCCACATCATTAACATGTACATTAACCACTTTCTTTTCCTGAAAAAATCACACCGAAGCATAATGAACGACTTGTAGCGTGTTTTCATAGTTCGAACAAGCAGAAATTGTCTGAGTTGTTAGGTATAGCACATGGCCTATATACCTGCGATAAACTTGTTGATAAAGCCTGCCAAGGGGCTGAAGTGAACCGCTGCTAAGGTGCTTAGATACTGTGAGTTTCTAACATTAACTTTTGGGCTCTGCAGATCTCGTATTATATAACGGTGATACCAGTAGTGATTGATAATAATACAAATGATGATAATAATGATTCAAATGGTGCTCTTGAAATAGAATATACCGTGCTCTGTGATTTTTGTTCAAGTATGCATGAATAGTAATTTACGTTCGGCCGTTGAGGGGGGGGGGGGGAGGGTATGTGCAGTTTTGCGTGACTGAAATGTTAGGCAATGTGGCTCTTGAATGACCTAATACTACCCTCTCTGGAAAGGAAGTCTGTAGTATTGTGTATAGGATTAGATGAGTGGTTGGTATGGCGGGCAAAAGAGATGTAATGTTCGGGTGACAGTCGGATATCACGAATAATAGTTTACCAAAAGTACGGAATAGTGTTATCATGAAAGGAGCTTATAAGACTGACACTGATAAAATAAGCATATCTAGATGACGAAATCTACAGAGGAGATGACAACAGCAGCTGTTGATGTAGATGACAACATGGGTAAGTCCTGGTGTAGATAAACATGTAACAACGCTTAATGTACTACTTATACCGTGTGTAAATCTTTGTGTGCGTATTATATTTAACAACCTGTAACAGTACCATTGCGAACGCCAACCACTGAGGAATGAGAATGTTCAGGATGCTATGTATATTAAAGATACTATGATATAACATCAATGGAAGTCATTTAGCAAGTTTATATCAGCTTATTACTAATTGTTATATTGCACAAACTTTGAACATTTCTCGATTAGATATAAAACTCTAAGACATTGACCAAAGTTGATGGAATTTTTTGAGCATGTTGATAATGTAATGATGATGTAACAGTAGTGAAAGACTTTTGTCACTTTCTCATCAGTTAATCAATAACTTAGCATGTTTAATGACCTTTACCGATTTGTACAAGTTAACTGGAAGTACTTGGCGAAAGTTGAAGAAACTTGCTTTGTATATTCTTGAGACGATTATATTGTAGCAGCAGTGAAAGACGTTTCGCATTTCTATGTCAGCTAATTTGCGTTAGCGAACTTTCCCATTTAGGCAGGTCATAGGTCACCGACATGAGCGTGCATCAAGTACGATCCATCCATCCATAATAGTTTTGCCACTCATAGACGCAAAAAAAGTAACAAACTTATACAAACTTATTAGACTGAATGAACGAAAAATATGCCACCGAAAGGAAAACCCGGTAAAGAGAGCACAAAGACCACGCAGAAGCCTCTCAACTTCAACAGCCATGCCACTGCTAGAGCATCGAGCAGGTCACAACCAACTGGAATGTTCTGACCAGGCGGACGATGGAGATAAGTCGAAAACGACCGACATACTAGCTGATCCCAAACTTTCTGTTATTGTGAATATCCTACTTCTTATTGGTAAAAGGTACATTTATATCTGTCGTAGTAAAAGGGACCTACCCAACTTTACAGTATACAAAAATGTTTAACTCTCTACAAAAAACTGAGGTTCACATTGCCTTCAGAAAAGAGAAAATCTTTCCCCATAATAGGAAGTAGGGCATTTATAGTTCTAAATACACCGAGACCCATACACAACAGACATGACACATAATAGTAATAATGTATGATTAATGTTTAATACTGTAATGGCTTCTGTAATGTAACATTTATCTCAGATTTAATGAGACATGAATTCAAATCTGTTTCATAACTCCCATAAAAATGATTTTAAAAAACTTTCCCATTTAGGCACATTAAACTGGGAGGACGACCAAAGTTGATGAAAGTAGCAATGACAAATAATAACGATATGCATTCTCTTATCAGATAATTGTTAACTCCATGGTTGATAAACTTTACCGATCAATGATATCTTGAATGACTGGAGCAAAGTGTGTGAAAGTGTTGTTTATATTATACAATTATAGAATACCTAGTAGTGAAAATAATAGTTTGCATTTTCACATTTAAGTGTTACAATTTGCATATTTAATGCATTTAATTTAATACTCAACGAATATCGCTTCTTATTTATTATTTTACTGACGTGGTAAACTCAAAGCGATGCCGATAATGTGAAAGAAAAGTGTCATTTTACAGACAGCTGCTGCATATTCTGTTAAATATCTATATTGTGACTGTGGGAGATTGGAAATTCCGGCTTGTTCCCATGAATGGTAAGAATGAACGCATTTATTTGCCGATATGCCTGTTTTACTAATATCATACTAATATTACCATTTTACAAAATGGAAGGCTTTAAATTAAGCTATGCAATATCGTCGTGATTATTCAGTCTCTCATAACGAAATGAAACACAATCTAAAATTTGTCGGCGAAGGGCAATTATTATCCTCCTCACACGACCTTCTTCAGGATGTCTTGTTCGTTTCCTAATTGCACTTTGAAGCTCATCCCAAAACTTCGCTTTTTGTTTCGCCGTTCCATTCCGTGTCCACTTTATGTATGTAACAGAATCCAGAATCCTCTTCATTAGAAGAGGTAGTTCAAGATGCATGACATCTTCTTTCATGATTGGTATCAGCCTTTGTCCATTGTCTACTAATCTTCTCATAGCTGCCATTGTCTCAAATTGGCACCATCTACTCTCTATGAATGCGGGAGAGAGTATCAAAATGGTACATCTACTTTTGTTCAATGCTTCTTCGATGTTGTGAAATATACCTGAAAAATCCCAAGCGTTGAAGGTGTGACCGATTATTTTAGTAAAAGTGTTTTGCATGTTATGGAGCTATTCGTTATTTTCTACATCCTGAAAAACACTGTTAGTTTCAAGGACTTTTTTAAATTTCAGAATCATAGTTCTTTCACAAGCCCAACTTTGGCGCGCACAAAACAAGGCACAGCGACTGTGGAGAGTCTATGGATTTACCTGAAGAACACTCCTGTTTTCCTTTTCCAGCTTATACCACTTTAGCTCTACAGAGTAACAAAACTCTTTCTACGCTTTTCATAAACACAAATATTTGCTGTTCATCAAAAAGTACTGTGATATTATATCCATGTAAACATCAAACTCTAAGAATGAATGTTATAATATGACCCTTACGAAATTGTGCGGAGGCAGGACGAAGCCAGTCTGAGCACTATCGCTCACTTGATCAGCACCCTTACTCTCCAGTCATATTATCATCATGTGACATTCATGATCTGCTATCCCAGATGACAAGGGCTAACCCTAACACTGAGGTTAAAAACACGACAAAGGTGAGAAACAGGAAAGGTCGGAACTAGTCCTTAACAACTGGTTAGCTCATGATCCCGCTGAATGACTTGCCTATTTTCCCCTTGGAATTGTGTACTTACCTCTGCACAAGTAAGATGTTTATTTATTTATTTATTTATTTATTTGTTTATTTATTATTTATTTATTTATTTATTTATTTTATTTATTTATTTTATTTCTTTATTTATATTGGCTTAGTATGAAAATCACAAGATCAAATTGAACTTCGGACAAATGTTATTGCTAGTCTGGCCCCTTACTTCACAGCTGCTCAAGATCTTTGCTAATACTTGAACTAAATATTTTCTCATTTCAATCAAAAATGATGTTCCCGCATTCTTTATATTATATGTGGCGATTGTGTTTAATCATTATCGAATGGCTGAATATATGGTACTTACTTCGGCCACCCTGAAAGTCTCGTTGATGCAGACAAAGCTTGTATCTGTTATCTCTTTCGAGATCTGTCAAAACAGTATCTACAAACTCTTCATCTCTGCTGCTATATGTCACAAATGCGTCACATTCCTTTTCATCTGCCAGTTTGTAAATAAAACATGGTCATTATTTCGTAAATTTTTGATACGATACCTTAAACCTACGGAATCACTACAATAATGTAATCATTATAGAATCAATTATCAGGTGTAAAAAGTTCATCGAAAACAAATAGGAAAGATTCCATGTTGTGGATATGCTGAAACCGGATGACGCAATATAAACAAATGTACAACAGCCTAGTTAGGGCTGCCAGAATAAAGAACAAATAGCCTTTAGGAAGGGACTTTGATCTGTCAGGAAAGGGGTGGATTGTGAGTTGACTGATTACAACATGATCACTGCTTCCATTGTTCAGCTTGCTCATTTTAATATTTGAAAATGATTTTAAGCTTATTCTGCTGATTTAGGTATGGTGATATATCTTTTTCCATCACAAGTCATTTCAAATAAATTCCACACCCTTTAGTCCGCCGCTTAAGCATAACAATCACGTGTCTAGTATAACAGGCATATGGAAAGCTATATAAAACAAAATTATCGAGCTTGTTCTATTTTGTGAATTTAGAATAACTTTTACGTTCTTGTATGTTGACTTAGAAAGGTAACAAATTGGTCAAAGTCTTGACTTATATACGGATTGTCAGAGTTGCAACATTGCCTCCCGAATATGCATTGCACCCTGTGTTTATAGGTTAGAGTAAATGAACTCCCAATGTACATATAGTTAAGAGATACTGCAGTGCTTGTTGTCAGATTTGGGTTTGTATGTATGGCATCATAGAGTGAAAAACTGTATGGACTCCTTTTTAGCAATACACAGAATACAGTGGTAATAAGGTGGTTGCGAAGCCATCTAGTCTCTGTCTCTGCTATTTCTGTCACCAGTGATGTCACTGCATGCTTTCATTGTCATCAGTGCTGTCATTGCATTATTTCACTGTGATCAATGCTGTCACTGCATGCTTTCATTGTCATCTATAATCAAGAAACTGTTATCTTGGCTGTGCCAATGAGTGTGCTGTACCGATCGGTACTCCTGCTAAGTCAGTTTTCTTAAAATGATAGAAAGGACTTGGAAATACAAGGATCGAACTGAACAATAAGCTTATAAGATATCAGCATAATCCTGGGGAGTCGTATACAATTTATTGTGAGTGACTCGACGTCGTCCAATTACACATATTCAATGGCAATAGTTTCATTAAGAAATTAATAAATACTACAAACTAAAATTTTTATATTTCCTTTTTGCTGTGTCTGTAGCGGACTCAATGTAAAACTAAGAATCGCCTCTTTGCGCTTCTCACTTTATCCAAATATGCAAGCATTTCTGACCCTTCTCTTCACTTTAAACTATCTTAACATTTAGGCTAGATCTGCCATTAGGCCAACATGTGGAAAAAACAATGATACTATGTCACATTTTGACGATTTATTTAGTTGACTAATGGATAAAACGAACAAAGACTGAGTGATAAATGAAAATTTGGTTTAATAAAGTAATCGAGATTATGACACAAGAGCAAACGATTTGAATCTTATGATCGCGACGACCACAACGTTATATTGAAATACTTATATTTGTCTTTTTGGTGGAATATTGTATGGTGTGTAACTGGGCGGCAAAGATAAGACACAACCATTCCACTTTGCTGTTTAATTGTTAAACCTTAAAAGAAATAAATGGAATTAATAAACAACAGAATAAATTAATGGAACCTTATGTACGTTGATGACCATGTACAACAAACATAGCATTTATGTAGAATGGTATCACAATGGATTCATTGATGAAATGCATGATGGGTGCAACAAAAAAAACCCGGATGATGAAGGCGGAAGGGGTGATCATAGTCGAACACCATTTTATCAAACACTGAGATGATAAGATAATGATAGTGGAGAGGAAGCTGTACTGTCTGTGGACACAGAATGTATCTACTCATTTATGGGTACGTACCGTCATCATCGTATTCTTCAATGGGAAGTGAAAATGCTAGATATATCTTGAGCCTGTACTTATAACCGATGTAAATGAACAGGGGCACAAGGATGATGAAAAAAGGTATGATAATTCCTCCGATTTTACGTACATCGATCGGTTTTGCTGTTAAAAGTAACAAGAAGGAAGTACAAGTAAAACGTTTTGAAAGAAAACTGATACAATATGATATTATGATCAAACAAGTCTTACGTTCTATCAGTCCAACATCAAGTCATCAGTACAGACATACATACTTTTAGTATCGTCATCAAAATAATAAAATATGGAATTAACCAATTATGTAAGATAAAAAGTTAAATAATTGTTTCAGAAGTTTAGTAGTTTACATTACCCAAGACATGTACGTAAAATGTACAGGTCGCCATGTTGTTACTGCCATCAACGGCTGTGTAAGTTACTAAAGTTCTTCCGATTCTAAATCTGTCTTCTGGTCGGTGTGTACAGGTAAAATTCAGGTGATCCGAGTTGTCGAAAGATTCAGGCTTGTTCCAGGTGACGGAAGCGAAGTCTTTGCCCTGATCTACGTACTGTGTGATATTAAACGGGCACGACTGTATTGTCGGTTTTATGTTATCTGTTGTAAGATATAGTTAAAAACCTTTGAGTTATTTTAAGAGTGACATCACTTAACATTTTTGTCAAAATACTCACTCAGAAAACGTATAAGGAGGTATACTTTGAAAGGCTAAGCGTTATTACAAAAATAGTGTTTGGACTCAACTGATATAGAACTCTTTAGAGGTATCAATTTTTTGAAATAATGAACTCCATAAATTTTGGATGTCTTACTCCTGACAACGCTGTCTTAACTGACAGAACCTCGGTATGATTTATCCTCGAGAATTTGAGATAAAAAAGAAACTACAAAAACGACCTTCTTCTTCATATCTAGATATTTTCCTTGAATTTTTCTCCTATGGGCGCCTTCCTTCTAGGCTATATGATAGAGAGATAATTTCAACTTTACTGTCATAAATGTCCCACACCTCAGAAGTAATATTCCGCTCTCATGGGTATACGTTTCCCAGCTTATTCGATATGCAAGAGCATGCAGTTCATATGTTGATTCGGCAGAGAGACACAGCCATCTCTCTTACCAAGAATACACCAGAGAAAGACTTGTCTCTACAATCAAGCTCTCTTTTACGGCAAGTATCACAGGATGGTAAATAAATATGGTGTCCTTCTTCGACAAATGATCGCTGATGGCATCAATGACATTGGTCTTTAGTTAACGACCACTACCTTTTTGACTTAAGGATTGATATATGACAGCTGCCAGATGTACTTTGCTGTCTGTTCTGTACTCTTTTGTGTCTATCTTTGTGGCAATTGACCATGTAAGAACGAATTGTTACCTATTGTTGCTGTACTATGGACGGGTATGATTGTGATTAAGCCATGCTTCACCCATCCCTGACATAAAGAATAGCATTTTTACATCATACTTCTGTTGAGAACTCAAATGTGTCCCTAACCTCAAAGGTGTCCCCATATTTTCAGTTGAACGTGATCTCC
Source organism: Ptychodera flava (assembly GCF_041260155.1). NCBI lineage: Eukaryota > Metazoa > Hemichordata > Enteropneusta > Ptychoderidae > Ptychodera > Ptychodera flava. Next base: position 4,093,939 of record NC_091944.1, on the reverse strand, counting down.
TAGCAGTCTAATTAATTTTTTATTTATATCTTGGTATAAAGTTGTAGAACTTTGTCACGTCCTCGGTACTGATCTATTGTTCGAGTCATTTTTGACAAATACACTCACTGTTATTATGTTTTAATTCCCGATGTATGTTATCTTGTGAAACCAAACAGGACTGCACGTCAATTTTTTTCATCGGCTTACATGGTTTGATTAAAGCATCATAGGATAGTACACATGCATAGTACAGGCTCTGGCAGTTGATATGATCGGCATCAATGACATTCTGCCATGTCAAACCTTGAATACTGCCTGTGCTGTTCTAACTATTTTGGCCAACTTAGGTTGATTTGGTTTACAGTCTTTTGGATTTGGGAGACAGAGGATTAAACATAGTCTCTCAGGACTTTATGATGATAGTGAAAACAGTCATCTCGGCAAATATCTGGCCCGGTGAAGCTGCAGGGGTGTACGCACAGAGGCAAAATTTTAGCAAGGGAGCTGTCATTATTTACGGCCTGAGGGTCCGAGGAATGACCTCTTCATAATTCCACAATTATATAGTAAATGAATATGTGTAACTAGGCTATATATCAAAGCTGTATGTGAGAAGTTTTTCTAGTGAATTTGATCGACTTCTGACATGTCTGAGGTACAAACGTTACACTGCACTACGTCATACTGGAAGTTCATTGGCATGATATATCAGTGGACGGTCAGATTTTAAAGAACATGTAAAAGTTGAATACTCTTAATTTGAACAAGATTACAACATTGATGGATGTTTGATTGATGGATGGGTGGATTACCTGGCTAATTCTGACGATTACATTCTTCTCCTGCTATATCCAACTACTTTTACGCAATTGAAGGCATTAGGCCTAATTTGACTTAAAATATGTCCGGCGACCTGTAAAGTTCAGTTACTAATAGCAAGCGCAGCGAGAGCGGCCGAAGGCCGCTCGCGAAGCGAGCATTAAGACTAACGCGTGTACAAGAAAATTAGAATGGAATCTCTATATACCTACGAGTTTGAAAAGAGAGCACTAATCCATGGAGGCGGCCATTTTGAATACTTTTACACGGATTGCGTGAAATTAAAGAAATCATCTACCACAAATCCTACTCGACAATGTGTATTTCCGACAAAGGAATCTCTGTATTCCAAAGAAAGTGTGAAATTTGGTTCAAAATGACTATTTTCGATCACTTTTGAAAGCCTGGTTCAGTCATCACTAGGCGCCGCCATTTTGAAACAAGCCAACTCTCGCGAGAACGAACGGTCAACTCACGCGAGAATTAAAAATCGTGTGTTTGAGAGCTACCGACGGGAATATCAAGTACGTGTTTTACATTAGACTGCCTCTGTTCCCACCCCTGTTACAATAAACTGATCGGAATCATGTAATTTACCAGTTTTAAATAATTTTCGTTTGTGAACTTGGCATTTCCGAGTTAAATTGCTATAATAATCTATAAATGTTATTCTAGAAAACAATTGACAGCAATTCAACCTCAATGTCCAAAATATGCATCATGCATCAAACACAGAAATTAGCATGCTATCGCCTGAAAACATCAATGACATCGATAACCCTACGCTGCGCTCGCTCTCAGGTCAGACCTGTTACATATTAGGATTATGGTAAACTTCCATGGCTTTGTTCACGATTAAGTATTGAATAGAAAATAATACATATGACTCTAAAAGTGTTTATTACACCCCACGTATTATTCAGGTACTGTGATTGGCTGAGCCTCACTCACGTGATATAGAACAAAAAGTGATAGAACATGGTTTAGGTGATATAGCCCTGTCGCGTGCGCTGATATAGCCCTGTCGCGTCCGCTACCACGTTCTGGAATACCGCGCGTCCTTTCTGCGCGTACCACATCATCGCGTACATTTGCTTGGTATTGTCTGTAAAGCAATGGCTTTTGAAAAGGTACAAGAAATTAGCTCGACCTGAAGTACACGACGACGTTTCGTACATTAAACGGAAAAAAGCTTGAACAACACTCTCTTCGTTTTTAGACGTTAATTCAACTTCATGTAGCATTGCGAACGAGCATGGAGGTAGCAGAGAACGAGCAACAAATAGAACGTTTCACTGTGGAGAGTCTCGATCGACACTTGACTGCATTCTGAGCGCAGTTTCGAAAACAAGTGTTTGTTCGATGTAATAAAATTAATAAAACACGCTAGCACGGGCAAGATCACGATTTGTTGCCTGCCCTAGGGTATCATCAATATTACCGTCATGAGCACCATCCCTTGGGCGGGCAACAAAACGTGATCTTGCCCTTGCTGGCGTGTGTTATTATTTAACTCAATGACCTGAATTGGCACCAGATATTGCTAGTACAGTACGCATTTTTCAAAAAGGTGAGCAGAATGAGCTTTAAATGATATGTGGCATAGCTTTAGGTACTCCGCTCACCCAAACATATAATGAACTGAGCTGCTTCAGGCTTACAAGGAGCAAATGAATAATACATAATCAGATCTATATCGGGAAAATACATATTGCCGTTGTGCTATAACTATCTGTCCACATTGACGCGCTTTTGACAGAGCATCATTGGTTTATCATTACCTATCTGGCAGTGCGTTCCATTCCAGCCTTCTTTGCAAATACAACCTCGATATCGATCACACGATATTGATGTATCAGGCAGGCAATTACAAGGTGATTGACAAGCAAAACCGTATGTATTATAGAGGCATTCTGTAAGGAAAAAGAAGAATCTGGGAATTATTTTTTGATAATGCCACAAAAAACACGAGGGTTTTTGAAACCATTTCGAGGTGTATGATACATCCCTGGACAGAAACTAATGCTGCTTACGGTAATGACGATGATGATACCAGCAGAAGCAGCAACAAAAACAACAACAACAACAACAACAACAACAACAACAACAACAACAACAACAACAACAACAACAACAACGACAGCAGCAAAAATAATAATAATAATAATAACAACAACAGCAACAAAACTCCGGGCCCCTGCCCAGGACTATCAATGTTTGGTCGATCTATATCCGCCTTCCAATTGTGTTTTACAAATACACATTGAAAGAGCAAATTTCGCTTACCATAAACCTATTATTAGTTGTTATATTATAGCTTTGTCAATACTTGTGAATTTTATGACATCATGCCCTCAGATTATTACTGATATTGTATCCGATTATCTAGCATTGTGGCCAAGATGTTTTCTGTATCTAAGAATTCACCGGGTTCTCCAAAACTATAAAATAGTAACAATGATGTGCCCCCTCCCGGACTATAATTGACTCAAAAAAACTCTGCACACCATAATTTACTCGCCTTCACCTCGTACATTATTATGTGCAAAGTTTGCTTTCGTCCATTATAGGCAGGGAATGGATACAGTATTGCTGAATGCAAATCACAGCCATTTGCCCAAAGTTCATCATTTATGGAGTAGCTTACGCAATATGACTTTAAAAGAAACATTGGTTAAGCGAATTCAACCAAGGCTATCGCAAAGAAACGACAAAAAGACAAATATTTTCAGTATTTTGGCCGAAATCTAGGGGCGATGGCGCATCCCAGCGTTTTCACCACCTTTCCCCTGTGGCCACTCGCACATTTGAATGGCCTCAGATTAGGGCAGCATGTTACCAGGGGATGCATGTTCTGCCACAGCGGGGTAATCGAGGCGTCGTAGAGGTCTGGAAGGCGGCATAGGGTCCTTTACGGGATCCAACCGCGCATCGGGCAGCATGCTACTTGCCACTCACTGCGGGCCCATGACAGTAACGCCATTGAATTTCATTGAGTGTTAAGTTGTCCGAATATGAAAAAAGTTACAGTTCTCTATATGTGTGAGCTACTACATTTTTTGTTTTTGTTTTGTTTTGTTTGTTGTTTGTTTTTGTTTTGGTTTTTTTTGGGGGGTGGTTTTTATGTTGGAGGGAGGGTGGGAGTTTTACGATGTGAACGAGTGTGGTAGTAGCTTGAATGGCGGAATCGTGACGTTGAGATACAGATATGCGAATGAATGATGACTCATAGGATATGACGCAAGCAGATTAGATGACAATGAATGTGGGGAAGAAGCAGGTGTAGATTGTGTTACGTCTAGGGTAAATGATGAGTGATAAGGCGACTGAATGTGTGGTGGCCTGTACGTATCAATGACATAGCCTTGGTCTCCACGCCTCTTTCCAACGTTAACCATGAATATAGCAAAGCCATAATTACCCAATACGTATATCGATACGCACAATGATAACTGAAAAAATATTGAGATAGACCCATTGTCAGAGGACGGTGAAACCTAACATTAAGTCAGATCTACTGGACCGTACATGCAAAATTGCTCCCTAAGAAACCATAATAGCCATGTTTAAAATATGCAATAAAATATTTTAAAACCTGGTTACTTTGTATATATTACGGAGTGTGCATATCAATCTTATTTGGGCTACATAAAAAAAGGTTTTACAATGATGTTAATATTGGCAAAAGTTTCCAGTCATGGCCTATTTCTTATCCGGAGTGTGCAGGTTTTAGTCATATTTCAAGACTGATTTTTATGAACACTAATTGATAATTTTTGAAATTATCACACAGTTCGATGCAGTTTATCTGTAAATGGTGAGTCATTATGCTGGGGCGATCTAAAACCTTGTGCAGAAAGGTGCGTTTTCAGGGTATACCTGTGAGAATGCTGAAAGAAAGAAACAGAAAAGTAAGACATCCTATGGTCTTCAAAAATCATCTGAACAGGCAATGATTATCCACGAATTGGTATGCTTATTACAGAACAAGATTGACCTTGAGATAGAGAAATGAGATAAAAATCAGGGTATGACAGATAAACATGTAATTGTGTTTCAGGGGAAACAGTAACAGTTATCATGGTAACAGAATTACATCAAGTACACTTACTGACGTCAACGGTGGATGAATCCCTGTAAATTTTGCCATCGATATCTTGTACTTGGCATGTGTACACTCCAGCCGATGCATCTGATACAGATACAATTTCGAGTTTGCTATTTAAACATGGGAAAATAAAAGAAGAAGTATAATTTTTCTGCAAGTATAATGCAAGTCCTCAAATTTAAAACTGATTTTCCGATTATTATTATTATTATTATTTCACTTTATTTCGGACAAAATATATCCATAGAAATCTCAGTACAATAATGAATTAAGGTACAGATAAATAAATATCATAATACACACTGAAGAAGTGATTTTAGTGGTGCATTATCATGCAAAAAAACCCCACCACAACCGCTCAACGGAAAAGTGACTTTATCCACATTTTGCGGAGATCAGAAATAAAATACATGCAATCATAAACTTGACGTACACTCGCATTTCCACTGCGTGATAACCGTACTATATTATAGTGTTGTGCCGATCATTTTGCAAAATAGCAGCAGCCCGCCGTAGAATCGAACAATATCATTGCGATCAATACACGGGTTCGGGTGTATATCTATAATAGTGATATTACAAATGTGGTGGCCAGTTATTGCTGTTAACTGAAATGGAAAGGACAGATTCAATGTTTATCAGTCATGCTCAAGGTGAGTGCGGGTGCATATCGATCTCAATTTCGTGAGTAATAATCACCTTCTGTATCTCCCTTCGCCGATTATGACAAAGTCGTAGTGCTTTTCTAGGACACATTCTTGACCATTTAAGAACCAGGTAATAGATGACGCGTTTACACTCTTTATGTTGTCAGTTTCACATAGCAGATTTGCTATGCCGCCAAAACTGGCCGCTTCATGTTTTGGAGACAAAACGATTGAAGGTCTCGCTGTAAAATAGATGTACTGTTGTAGACATAAAACTATATATTAATATGGCATATCTCAAATCAATACATTTTACCTTTTCGAATCCTAGTATCGAAGTCTTAGATATGTACAGAATAATTCGCGACGTATATTCAAAGGAGCATTGGTTTAGCATAGGTAATTGTGCGGGTTCGAGTGGGTTTACAATTCTAAACCTAACGGCTTTAGCTGGCATGTTGTAAACCGCACTCGGCGGTTTACAACATGCCAGCTAAAGCCGTTAGGTTTAGAATTGTAAACACACGAGAACTTGTACAATTACCTACTTATACCACGAAAAAAGAGAAAATTTGAAAAATACCATTGCCTAGTTGTGCGGTGCTATCAGAATGATCAATTAGCATTGCGCCTTAAAACACCTGGTGTCATTAGGGATTGAAATTCTGACACAATAGCATATTATAATACAGCTTTCTCATTGGCTAACAAATTTACTGCACTGATCCAGGCGCACATCAATGTGCCACGTGGTATGCTGCATGTGCATGGCACTGTGTATCGGCCAGGCCACCAGTATGGACGCATACTCATATATCTCCGGCACAATGTATTCAAGCGAAGTGGAAAGGTTTTGCTCGCAGTTTGACAACGTGATACCACTGGATGACGGAGAGGATTTAACCTGACGGCAAAACAGGAACGTGAAAGATTTCCTGCTCCCGTGAACAGTGCACAATTGACTGAAATACAAGAACAGGGCTCGAAATTAACTTTTTACCCTGGTAGTCCACTTGGGCTACCATTTTCTGAAGTTGGTAGCCCAGTGACAATAGCTGGTAGTCCATGAATATTTTAGTTTAGGGATACTGTACTCGTCCGTGTATAAGCCCCCGGTTCAGCAACACAAAATAGCAATATAACTAGGGTCTTCTACTCGAGAAACCCCATGTTATGTGTCACGAACGCTTAATTTATGCTAATTTATGTACATTTTGAACACTTTCTATCACTTTAAAAATCGGCTCACACATTCAAAGAAATTGTAACTTGAGTAATGAAAAACAGAAAAAAAATATTCTCATGATCTTTATGAACTGGCATGCCTTGTTACAACCGAGTATCTCTATACAGAACGTAATACATTGATACTGATCGACAACCATAGATAAAAGACAGTGAAACTCAGCCACAATTTCCAAGCTTAACTGACACATGTGTTTTATATCGCTGTTTCAAATTAAACTGATTACACAATCTCTGGATACAGAAGTGAGTTTTGTGAAATTCAGCATCAAAATCCCAAAACTTGACACAAGTACGTCTTGTATGCTGCCGATCAACAGCATAGTGTAAACTGGCATGCAAAGACTGCACACGGAAAAGCAACTCAATATTCTGGTATCAAACGCTCTGCATCTTGTGAAAACAACAACATAATAGCAGTGAAAATTGTAATAGTCACCAGAAAAAACTCTTCATAGATGAAAGAATAATTGCTTCAAACAAATGAAACTGCATGTTGATTCACGGTCCCTCCACAAAATTGTGAAGAGACCGCGAATCAACATGCAGTTTCATTTGTTTGAAGCCGTGGTTGATTGCATTTAGCTCGTCCCAAAGTTACGGACATCGCACGTCAAGTATTTCATCTCCCAGGCTTTGGTAGTTCGTGTGGGCTACCATTTCATGGACTTTGGTAGCCCCAGGGAAAAGTTGGTAGTCTGTGGACGCGGGACTACCGCTAATTTCGAGCCCTGAAGAATCTCGCGTACTTCAAAATACACGCAAGTCTACCTGGTCAGGTGTGTCAGTGTCGGATGTATGGGGACGTACCCGGAGCGAAAAACTTAAAACAACTGAAGTTAAAAGCAGCGAAGTATTCAGGAACCGACCACATTTGTGGATGTGTGGAATATCTGTATATCATACCGGCCATTAGGGCAGGTTAGTTTTATTTATTTTCTCACATTTTCCCGGCGTGACTGTTATCGTTATTGTTTCTTCCATCGTGTTTTTGAATGGCCAGTTTAATATGACATGATAATATTTGAAACGTTCGATGCAATGGGTCTATCCCGCCCGCTGAGTGTAGTCCTTTGAACGAAGTTTCAAGTGTGGGATTCCATTACTTTCCGCTTAAATGTCATTCCTTTTGGACGGCAATATTTTTCAATTATTATTTTCATTAAATTCAGATGCTGCAGCAACTTCTTTGGATAAGGGCTTCGAGGAACAACTATTTAAAGAATGCACTGGTCATCGTCCTGATGAAGAATTTCGCACGTACACTGCGTATCAGCAATTTCCTGCAGAAAACCGTGTCTAACGCTTTACAATCCCACAACCTGTGACAAAAGTTGATGTAAAAGTTGAAAAGTTCCATTCTCCGTGCTGCTCCTCAGATACCACTACGTTTAGTAACCTGGTACACAAGTTCATCAGGCCATATTTTCATTCAAAACAACACGGTGATAAGTTGTCATTGAAATGTAATTTCGCTAGTTCATTAAAAGTTGCCATGTGTACAACAATCTGCCACATGTTTGATTTTCGTTTGATGTAGATCCTTTACGCGTGCATTGATATGGAAAGTAGTAAACCTTACGACTGTATTCATATGATAATGAAGTCTATTCATTATACTGTAAGGTTTACTAATTTCCATATCAATGGACCGTAATGGTTTACTTATTTGCATAAGAACAATTGGTGTTGCGAGAATAAACGTACGGTGAGAAAAATGCATCACATGACTATGAGTGGTATAAAAACGCAAAGATATAATATTAGGTGTTTCACACAGAGTTGATATAACATAGTTATATGAAACATGCAAAATACAGAATCGCGTAAGTCACTGTAGGACGTGGTGACGTTCAGTTAAACGCCTAGATGTGTTTTTCTTTTCATTTATTATTTTTTATAACGAGTACTATATCTGTGACTTGGTGCATTATATCTTCCAAAACCATTTAACATAGCATGTGTGAAAATTTTACAAGATTTAATGCAAGGTCTCCTTCAATGACAGACCCTTGATTCAGTACACCTTTGATTCAAAGGATATTAAAGCGGAGAAAATCCTAGTTTGTTGAAAACTCATCGTCTGCATAACATTATTTACCGTAACAATAACAGATAAACTTTGTTGAACAACTAGCACTTACGGATATCACATGCCGGTCCATACCAACCCGTCGAACACTTGCAAGCCCCGTTAAAGACGTGACAACTGGCACCATTCTGACATATGCACTCTTTCTCACACTTAAATCCGTACTTACCAGATGGACAACCTGTTGATAGCATAAACCAATCAAGCAATATAAATCAGCAACCATTCTGATAACGTCCCTAGAGTCCAGCACAAGGGAAAAAACTTCGAAAGAGACAATGAATATGGTCTCATATCGACAACAAGCCTTTATTTTGGCAATGACATTTTGAAACGCACCTGCAACCATAAGGTACTTTTTCATAAACATTAACATTTAATGGACTTACCAGAACGAAGCGATGAGTAGCCATGTAAAGGTATTATAGAGTTCTACAAAATGTTATGACAATGATTGTTTATGATTAACAACAATTTCGTTGAAAATCATTATGAAGAATGGTATGCAATGACCTAATATATGCTCTGAATTCGTGATATGAATTCGTGATATTATCAACAAGATGCATTTAAACTTCACAATGTTATCGGGTTTTTTTTTCATGTTAATGGTTATGTTTATCTGCTGTGAGGTTTGATGAGTGGTCTGAAATTTTATATATTTGAAATCATTGAGTAAAATGCTGTATAGTCTAGTGAGCTTGAGTAAACAGCTGGTAGTACGTTGAAAGGAATAGTCGGTGGGCTGGAAGGGCCCACCGTGCACACCCCCTCCCGTAAACCTACATTGGGTATTTGTTTGTTCTTTAGGATCAGTTGAACTAGAAAAAAGATGTTAACATGGAATATTTTGGGATGCACTACCTCTCTGGGCTGGTTTTTGATTTGCATGTACCGCGAAAAATGGCGAAAAATGGGTAGGGGTATGGGGTACTATATCCTCCCCTGCGTTGAGTAAACTAGCATGAAATAGCACAAACCATACATTTTTGGAAAGCTCAGCTACTGCTCTTTATGAGAAACACCAACTTTAGCAAACCAAATTTGTGTACATAGAATAGGACGACTTTAAAATGATTTTTTTTGACAATTTTGAAATTGTTTACCCCAAATACCATGTAACAATTGTGATTTACTTTTTATTAAGCAAAATATTGACAGCTTTTCGTGTTTAAAATATTTATTCTGACATATCAAACAAGAAAAAAAGTGTTAACATTAGATATTTAACAATACTCTACTTCTCTGGAGTCAATTTTGAATTGCGTGTATCTGTACTGGATGTGCAAAAGCTAGGGGTAGGGGTACAACATTCTTTCCTTGATGAAGTAAACTGGCTTGAAATGCCATATACCTTATAGTTTTAGAAAGCTTAGATACTGGTCTTTTTAAAAATGCATAACGTTTTCGTTAAAAAATATGACGTCATAGTTTTGGAAAAATTTAAATCGATTTTTTTTCTGGTAATTCAGTATGAATTTTATTTTTGTGCTATTTCATGCTAGTTTACTTAATGTAGGGGAGGATATAGTACCCCATACCCCTACCCATTTTTCGCCATTTTTCGCGGTACATGCAAATCAAAAACCAGCCCAGAGTATGGGGGTGCACGGTGGGCCCTCCAGCCCACGGACTAAAAGACAGACTTTAAAGGCGCAAAGGAAAGAAAGGAAGGATAGACAGGCTTTAATGGCGGAAAGGCGAAACATTATTGTGTAATTCGTTTAATAATTTACACACCATACAGTACAGTACTTCCGTACAGTACTTCTATCCTTTAGGTCCTAATCAATCAGAGGTATGTTTCTCGTGCTTTCTCAAGCGCGTTGCAACAGCAAGATTAGATTAGTATGTGCAACCATAGGGGTTGCACAAAATGTCCGTCCCAATGGGCAGTGGTAGGGTAGTATTGTCTTAGTCTCAGCACAGGGTTTTTCTTGCTAAGGTGTATTTTATTTTAATGTATTGGACTATGATATGTATTGCCGATAAAGAATACTACCAGCCTTTTGTGTCTTTGTCACATGTAAGCACTGGTTTTGAAATAATTTCTTTTTCTCCTTCGCTGTGTCACGTATTTGTTCTTTGACAATCTTACGCCAAGTTTTGTACTATTCTGCATCTATTATCTATATGCGTTTGATCGCCTAATGCGCCAAAGCTAGCAACTAATCTGTGGACGCTGTCACCAGATTATCACGGGACTAACTTTGACAAAGTCAAGAACGAAGCACCAGCAATGTATACCAGAAGAAAGGGGAAAAACTCTCTAAAGCCGTGTCCACAGAAACCTACTTTTATAATAAACACTTCCCGATTTTACAAATGCCAGCAGTTTTGTAACATGTTGAAACAGGGACAGTTCAATGTATGGGTTCGTCGGTTGCTCCTTTGGTCTGCAGAACGCTGTTTGAAGCTGTGCAGTTGTGTCGTGATGTGTTCCGTCAGACCGGAAGCCGGAACTAGACAAAGACAAGGAAACCAAATGCCGGTAGTAAAAATCTTTATTAGCAATACATATCATAGTCAAAGGTAATATTATATGGCCCAGCCCTTGGTGTCGCGCCAGGGGTTAAGTTTTGAAATGTTATTTGTATTTATTCATGATTAGTAACAGTAAAGGATAAAATAGAATTAATTGTTACTTGCTATATACATTTTTATGACAACTATGGTCAGTTTACAGTCTGTTGAAAACAGTTCGCGTACACGTTGTCATACCCTACAGGTATAAATTTTCTGTAATTTGTAAAAATGTTGGACAAAAATTGGCAATCTTCACAGTGACAACTACCTATTGTGTTTAACAAGGAACGTATTGTGCCATCATTATCGTTGCAGTAGTAACTACACTGCTCAACTTCCACTTGCAAGCTGAAACTATAGCGTTCCGTCTAAAAACTGGCAATTTGTGCATCTAATTACTGACACAAAGGGCGCTTTCTAAATTAAATCCCATAATTCTTTGCGAATGCTCTCATTCACATGCACGACAGTTTTCTCCCTTTTTCCATATTTTAGGCGTGATATTAATATTTTGTATCAGTGACAAGCTGGATAATTATATTTATTGGCCAATTAACCCCCTATTGTTCAAAAATACCTATTCATAAACCTGAAGCAATATTGACACTGTCTCTCTTCAAGTGAGTGTTAGTCCATCTGCTCTTCGGGTCCGTATTTGCTATTGAACTAGACAGGTTACTAAATATTCGCTGAATAAAAGACCCTCACAGCAAAGTCGCAGTGTAATATGTTGATTTGATGTCAGGCCAACTTACCTAATATATATCCGTAGACTTCTTCTGCCAATATGAGATGATTTTGAAGATGGATAGAACAGTTGCCGATAAAAGGCTGCTTCCTTGTTTCAATGTTGTAAATGTCAAGCTGAAGCAGGCTATAGTGACCTTTTCGTGCCTCTTGTCGAAACCAGTAGGGACTAACGATGGCATCGGAAGGGAAGTCTTCCTGTAACAGTTACAATGAAGTATATGGGGTTATGAACGGTCGACCCTCAATCTTATTGCATGGGCATATCTCAAAACTTGACACAATCCCCGACGTTGCTGCATGGCATATATGACACCTAGACTGAAGCCTATATACATCATCAACCAAAAGTAGTGGTAGTGTACCACAGTATTAATAGTAATGATCTCAAGTAAGTAATTAAATAAACAATGATATAATATCAAATCTAAAATAAATAGGTTTCATTTGCACGAAAGTTTCAGCAAATTGGTATTTCAAATGTGTACGTCTTAATGCCCCCTGTTTCGACGGCAGACATTTTTGGGTTGAAGCTTAAGGTGTCCATTTTCCCAAATTCCCATAGAAAATAGATTTGATTACAATGATGTTGGTTTCTTGGATGGTGGTAAAAATGTTTCATGTCACATGTTTCCGTCGTAACCATTGTATGGGCTGATAGTATCATTTTCCAAATCCCACTGAATCTAGTCTTGATTGCTAAAAAATTACCTGAAGTGTGTTATTTGTAATAAATAACAAAATCAATGACCATTTTCATTCCAAATATTTCAATGGTGATTGAAAGGTTTAAATATACACAAAAGTGTACATAAATATTTTATGTAGGTATTAACATGTAAAATGTACACACATTCTCGCAGAGTTGGTATTGCAATATGTATCGTATATGCCAAATGGGAGCTAATGACAGGAAACCTCGAAAGATTGAAAGTGATTCAAACTCTACTATACAATACCAGCAGCATTCTGACCAGTAGTCTATTTAGTTTTGACATGTTCGATAATTTCGGCTCAATTGCCTAGTTTATCAGTTTCCCCGACGTAAATTGTTTCACATCTTGAATTAATAATACATTTTGCATAAAATATTTTGCTGCCAATCCTATTAGCTTTATCAATCTAAAATAAGTTAAGCACAAGAGTTAAAGAGGGTAGAGAAAGGATTGCAATGAGAATCCATAAATTTATGAACGTTTGAAAGGATTGCTCTCCAGTCTAAATATTCTCCAGTCTAAACATTCAAGGATATCTGTAACGAGAATTGTTACTTAAATATTCTGCTTCATTTATAAATACACACCCTTAATTTTTGCGTATTATTTCTAAAGTAAGCTATCCGTGTAATCCGTGTATTTTGGCTTTTTACAACTAAGCGTCAATTTTGACACTGTTTTTCCAACTTTGAGCTGTCAATTTGTTTTTGAGATTGTCCTCATTTCCTGCTAAACAACTATGTCATCAGCGTTTACGTGAAAACATACTTCTTCATCACAGATTTAAATTCCCGGGTAAAAATTTTAAATTACGTTGGCGGAAAAGTTCCAATTAATGAAAAGTGGGTAGGAGACGGGACATCACTTTGTCATACTTCGGTACTAATTGCGAGCCAAGGGAATGTGATGTCACCATTAATGCTGATACAAGAAAGTGGATTTTTATTAAGATTCTTGACTGCATGCCATTGTATAATTCACCGGTGATGTCGTTTTTGAATAACCAAAAGAAATCCATGTTTCTTTTAAACAAATAGAACGTCTATTTTATGCCAAGAAAAGCTGCAACTATCGACAAACCTTGAACATTATATTTCTTATAAATTTTAGTAATGCATAAAGACGATCAATACAATCCTGTCACTATCTTGAATAAGTTTTGCGCCTCAACGAATAAATTCTCTTAAATCCCAATATAAGACAAGTTTTTTATTTGACATAGTAGTGTACAGATTGTTTACAAAAGAAAAAATGCTAAGGAAGAGTCCAGTTATTATGGTAGGGTGGGCCGGCCAATTCTTCTTTTGGATAAGTCAAAATAGGTGACCCCCTACCCATTGACCCTAAAATTGATGCCTCCTTTTTAAGATGACAAAACTTCCATGCCCCCCAAAAGATTGTGTAAGTATTGATCAAAATTATGAACGATAACACTTGCCTAGAACTTGTATACACTGTATACTGTTTCCGAAGGTTCAAAGTATTCTTCAGAACTTATAGTGCTTCAAATTTCATGAATTACAATATCATCATTCTCATCCTCGACAAAAGCCGTGAGTCCACCGTCACTGTCACTATTAGTGTATCGAACAATTCCAAATAATTCATTATCAGAGTTTATCAGAGTTTCCATGTTTTTCTATTTCTCCAGAGTACATCATATTTAACTGCTTTGATTTTGTCTCTTTGTTCCTTTTGGTTGACAGAGTGTGACTGGGCCCGAGTCGCTTGGCTATTTTCGGCAGCGGTTAATTGCTGGTGTGGACCATCGCGTTCACACGACGACCTATGCGACAGCCCACTTCTAATGTTGTCACTCTTCTGTTCTCTTTTGATATTTATATGCCCACAGACTTTGAGAAGTATAGTATTTGTTCCGTTCTTATACAGATAATGTACATATCGTGTATGTATTGGACCAATACCTACATGGCCATTTCCGTGATCCCTTCTTGAACTACACATTCTGGTATTTCTGTTGATATACGTCTACCAGGTTGATTCAAAACTTTGTAACATTTAATCATATTCCAAGGTAATTTGTACAGTTTCACATAGATGCATTTTATAACATTCTGCATGGAATTCCCACATATCACCAAAATGCCAGGATATAAGGTCATGAAGGGGTCAAATAGCCATTTTGCAGGCCCAGCTACCCACCGCTCCTGAGGTTAAGGAGAAGCAAAGCCATGTGTGGAATACTCTGGCCACAATACCATAATGCTATCCGAAGACTGAAGATACTTTACTATATAGTATACACACATATTTAGAATTTATTTTAAGAGTTATCAGTAAGGGTATATTTATGTATTCCTTCATTATTGCTATAAATTGACATAAAAACAAAGTCAATGAAACTTTTTTTTTATCACCGCCATTGTGTTTACTTATCCAGATAAGTTTTGTAAAGCTTTTTCCTGGAAACTGGTTGGATATTGTTACGTGCAGAGAAAACGAACAAAAGGGTGAACTCAGCAGTTAACGTTTAAACAAAATTTATTACGAAAATAAAACTAATTGCTAAGTTAGGGATAGAATACAAGCTTTAAAGTGTACAGACTACTTATCTCAGCTGGGACGGCAAAGCTCCAGTCTCAGAGTTGTAACAGTCAGTCGGATGAATGAACAGTCCTTTGGTTTGCAGGCTTGAAGCTACACAAAGTCCACAGTATAAATCCAGCGTTGACAATGAAGGTCTTGAAAAGTCTTGAGAATGACTACTGCTGGAGTTTATAGTAACACACAAGAGACACGATCCCAAAAGTCTGACTGCAAGCCTGCTGTCCCAGTATTTATACTCATGTGTTTACTAAGCATATAAGAACAATCTAGAACTTTTATTGACATGCTAATTACTGTTCTAAAATTATCTCCCTTACACAACTAATCAACTTTCCAGAACATTCCAAACATGACTAATTGAATTCGAGGTTGTGAGGTCATCAAGGGCAGTGACCTTGAGAATGTTCTAGACTAATTGAACTCAGGTCATGATGAGTGTGGGGTAAATGACCTACATGACACACCCCCTCTTCAAAAAAAAGAAAATTTTTCAAAGAAAAATCTTTCTTTTACAAATGTAATCTTGAAAAGGATTTAAGTACTCAAATTTTGTTGTACTCTAAAGTAAAATTTCTTGAAAGTGAACAACAATAAACTCTAAATACGAGAGAGACAGTCTGCAATTAAATTGTCTCTGCCTTTGATATGTCTAATGTCAAGATTAAACTCCTGTAACATTAAACTCCATCTTAGCAATCTCTGATTTTTGCCTTTAAATTTCTGCAGAAAAACAAGAGGGTTGTGATCAATATAAACCACTATTGGCTGATCTGAAGAAGTAACATAAACTTCAAATGTTGTAACGCTAATATCAAAGATAAACACTCTTTTTCAATTGTAGAGTAGTTTCTCTTGGATTTGTTAAATTTGTGTGAAAAGTAGCAAACAGGATGATCTGTCCCATGACTATCTTCTTGCAATTTGTTGTTGGAAAACTTGAAATGGCACTGAATTTGGCATAAAATATGCATGGCAAAGTCCAGTTATTTTTATTGAGTTCGATAAAGTCAATGTTCGGCAAATACTTGGCTTCCTCCTGGAGATATTCCGCTTTCGCAGGATTCAGTCCGTCTGGATGTTGTTACAATGGATTACTATCGCATACATCTTCGTTGTGAGAGATGATGTTTGTCCTCGTTGGAACAAATGTTCATGGATTGGTTCTTTTAGCTGCTGTTGATGTTCTGGCTGGAGGTGTGCCAACTTTGTAGACTCCAGATTCACCAGGATTTCTGAGTTCTGAAGCTTGACCGAGCCCAGCTTTGAATTTAGGGAATTTTCACTCAAGTCAGTTTCAATATCACTATCTTCATAATGGCTAGAACTGACTGTACTGACAGGCTGTGTTTTAGTAGGATTATCCCTATCCAAATATGGCTTAAGCATATTTATGTGACATAGCTGTTTTTGTTTTCGCCTGTCAGGTGTTATTATGATGTAATTTAAATCACTCAATTTCTTATCAATTAGATATGGCCCAAAGTAACGAGCATGGAGTGGTTTGCCAGGAATTGGAAGTAGAACAAGAACCTTTTGACCTGGTTCAAACTTCCGTTTTGAGGTGTTTTTATCGTATTGGTTTTCATTGACTGCTGAGATGACTCAAGATTTTCTCTGGCTAATTCACATGCTTTAGAGAGTTTTGTACGAAAATCTGACACATATTGCAAAATATTCAGACAATCATCATCGTCTGATAGGAATTTCTCTTTAAATACAAGCTCAAATGGCTAAAACCAAGAGACTCTTGAATTGACTCTCTAACAGCAAAGAGCAGAAAATGAATTCCTTCATCCCACTGCTTCTCTGTGTCAAAACAGTAGGTCCTAACCATGTTTTTCAAAGTTTGATGAAATCGCTCAAGAGCACCCTGACTTTCTGGATGATAGGCGGATGACCTATACTGTTTAATGCCTAGCTGATCCATTACTTGTTGAAAAATTCCAGACATAAAGTTGGAGCCTTGATCGGACTGGACACATTTAGGGAGGCCAAATAAAGTGAAAAATTTGACTAAAGCTTTCACTATAGTCTTTGTCTTTATATTTCTCAGTGGTATGGCTTCTGGGAACCGAGTTGATGTACACATTATTGTCAGCATGTACTCATTTCCTGATCTTGTTTTTGGTAGGGGCCCAACACAGTCTATTAGTATCCTACTAAATGGTTCTTGAAATGCAGGAATTGGCTGTAAAGGGGCCTTTGGAATGGTCTGATTTGGCTTTCCTACCATTTGACATGTGTGACAAGTTTTACAGAAATGTGCTACATCCTGCCTGAGATTAGGCCAATAAAAGTGACTGAGAATTTTATGATAAGTTTTCCTGACTCCTAAGTGACCAGCCCAGGGGGTTTCATGGGCCAGGCGCAATATTTCAGCACGGTAGGGCTTTGGAACCACAATTTGATGTTTTATAGCCCAATCGTCATCAACCAAAACATCTGGAGGTCTCCATTTACGCATGAGAATACCAGACTTTGTATAATAGGAAACAGAGCTATCTGAAGTTTTACCTTCATCATCAACCCTGTCAAACAAAGACAAAATATCTGGGTCTTTGTGTTGTTCTGCAATGAGATTTGATCTAGAAAATGTCTGACTTTGGTCCGCAGAAGTTTTACTGGAAGTTTCAAATCCACGAGGGATAACGGAATGATCCGTGTCAAACACCTGACTGAGAAAGGTGTCATTTAAGTCAACATCTGTGACATTATTTTTGAGAGTATTTTGATTCTCGGAAGTTTTCTTTGACATGGCTCGAGTAATGGCACATGATGGGAAAAGGCCGGGAATGTCTTCCTCTATTGGCTCTGGATTTTGATCTAAACTAGGATTATCAGTCACAAGTGGATTAGTAATGACCTTGTCCCCAGCAAGGTCGTTTCCAAGAAGAAGGTGAATCCCTTCAAAAGGCAAAAAAGGCCTAATACCTAAAGTCACAGGTCCAGAAACAAAGTCCGAAGACAAATAGACATTATGGAGAGGAACAGGAATGTAGTCATTACAATCTACCCCCTTAATAAGAACTTTAGAACCTGAAAATGACTTTTCAGAAAACGGCAGGGTATCTGCCAACAAAAGAGACTGGGAAGCCCCGGTATCTCTTAAAATTTTGACAGGGGTAGCGGAAGAAAAATCACTAGAAAGTGATATAAAACCATCGTGAATAAATGGTTCGAAAATACCCATAATGCTATCTTGAGAAGAATTGACCTTGACCTCATTAATTGGGGATGAGAGGGGTTTAACCTCAGAAAATGTGTTGCACACATTATTAGACTCTAATTGAGTTGATGAAGAAATAAAGCCGGTGGGCTTAGATCCACTTTGACCACTTTGACCTTCACGTTTTCTTTTCAATTTGAAACACTCTGACATTAAATGGCCGTCTTTCTTGCAATAATTACAAGAAAGTGTACCGAACTGTTTGTCAGAAGGAGATTGAGACTTGGGATCTGATGATGTGGAAGTGTTACTTGAATTTTGTGAACTGTTGTCATTTGATTTCCTACTCTCCTTTGAAAAATTCTTGGATGAAAAGGAGGAGTTAAATTTACCTGCATTGTTTCTGTATGAAAAGGACTGGGATGGTTTGCTGAGAAATGAAGATTTGTGGGTCAATGAATAATCATCGGCCAAACGTGCAGCAACCTCCAATGTATCTGCCTTTTGTTCATTGATAAACGTCTTGATGTCACTCCGAATGCACCTCTTAAATTCTTCAATCAAAACAAGCTGTCGTAATTTGTCATAATTCTGACTGACCTTTTCCGAAGAACACCAACGATCAAACAGTTGTTCTTTTGTTCGAGCAAATTCAACATAAGTTTGATCCTTCACCTTCTCACAATCCCTAAATTTCTGACGGTAAGCTTCAGGCACCAACTCATAGCCCTTAAGAATTAATTCCTTCACAGAATCATAATCTGAAGCCTGCTCTACTGACAACTGAATGTAAATTTCTCTGGCTTTACCCACCAAAGCACTCTGCAAAAGCATAGACCAGGACTCCTTAGGCCAATTCAGGCTCTGAGCAATTTTCTCAAAATGGAGGAAATATTTATCAACATCCTTTTCTTGGAAAGGGGGAACTAACCTGAAATGCTTAGTGATGTCAAACTTGTCTGAAGGGAAGAATTTTCCTGACTTTCTAAGCTCTAAACGTCTCATTTCTAACTGCAGTCGTTGTTCTGCTAATTCTCTTTCCTTTTCTTTTTCCTCTCTTTCTTTCTCCCTTTGTCTTTCTTCCATTTGTAATTCTTTTTCTTTCATTTCCAATTCCCTCTCTTTCTGTCTTTCTTCCATTTCTAATCTTTCCTGCCTATCTTTCTCTCTCTGTCTTTCTTCCATTTGTAATTGCATTTGTATTTTTTCTTTTTCTAATGCCTGTCTCTCTTTTTCCATTTGTAATTCTAGTTTCTTGATCTCCAAATTTGTCTGCATTTCTAATTCTAATTTTCTTAGTTCAAAGGTAGACTCGGGCTCATAATCTTTCAAGGTGGATTCCTCAAATTGGCCTAAATTAACTAAATGTTTTGCAATGTGGTACTGTATTTCCCGCTTGCGCATAGATCTTTTGACATCTACTTTAAGGAAATTGGCCAGTGCAATGAGGTTGTCTTTTTTGAGGGAATCAAATGCGTCCTGATCAAGGTCATCCATAAATTCGTCTGGCTTGAATTCCGCCATGATTGAATTTCGCTGAGTTCACAGTTTACAGTAGTTTTGAAAAGGCTGGCAAAATGTTGTCAAACGGCTCAAAATGTTCACATCCCGGACGAGCCCCAAATTTTGTTACTTGCAGAGAAAACGAACAAAAGGGTGAACTCAGCAGTTTCCGTTTAAACAAAATTTATTACGAAAATAAAACTAATTGCTAAGTCAGGGATAGAATACAAGCTTTAAAGTGTACAGACTACTTATCTCAGCTGGGACGGCAAAGCTCCAGTCTCAGAGTTGTAACAGTCAGTCGGATGAATGAACAGTCCTTTGGCTTGCAGGCTTGAAGCTGCACAAAGTCCACAGTATAAATCCAGCGTTGACAGTGAAGGTCTTGAAAAGTCTTGAGAATGACTACTGCTGGAGTTTATAGTAACACACAAGAGACACGATCCCAAAAGTCTGACTGCAAGCCTGCTGTCCCAGTATTTATACTCATGTGTTTACATAAGCATATAAGAACAATCTAGAACTTTTATTGACATGCTAATTACTGTTCTAAAATTATCTCCCTTACACAACTAATCAACTTTCCAGAACATTCCAAACATGACTAATTGAATTCAAGGTTGTGAGGTCATCAAGGGCAGTGACCTTGAGAATGTTCTAGACTAATTGAACTCAGGTCATGATGAGTGTGGGGTAAATGACCTACATGACAATATCAAAGGTAGTTTTATGCAACAGCACAATGGGAACCTTTCAATGTATGCCAGGTTTCACTTTGAAATAGAGCTTGCACCTAGTATTTGCCCAACCTCAGCCAAAGGCTGATAGGAATTGTTCATTGCCCTCAGTCAGCTCAATTTCTAAGAAGGCAAGCCTTTATAGAACTGCCAAGGCAAGATGTCCATGTGACAGATAAAACATGTATTCCATTCAGATTTACAGTGGGATGGCAGAGAATGGAATCATGCAGAGAATCATTCTTATTTCCCAGAATATTTTTGAATACTGAACTGCTTTTTGACGGAATGGATACTTATGAAAATCAAGTGACCCCCATCCTCTATGCTGTTTTAAAAATACATACCCCTTGCTGTTTTCAAATTTAAGGTGACCACTGGATTTAGCCGGCCCAACCCCGGCCGTAATAACTGCACACTCCCTAAAATCCCCATAATTAATAGCTTCTCGTGAGTCATTCAATTCACATTTTGGTGTTTTTATTTTTGAACCTAATATCCATGGTATTTAGAAACATCTTAAGAAAGTATCTCAATCGTAATTGAGTTTTTGGAGCATTTCACATATTAGTGTGTCAACATCCTCTCCTTTCTTACGATTTTAGTGATAAACAGCCTTCCGACTTCTTCAAGAGACACATCAGAATTTAGAAATGGGGCTGTTTCAAGACATCCTTCTCCTGTATCTAGCTGCAATTCAAATTTTAGTACATTTTAGTACTTTTAGTACATATTGCTTAAACTTATCACCAAATCTAGCTTTAATTTTGCTAGTGGAGGCTTTCTGCAGACTTTCAAAACTTTCAAAGTCAGATTTCCATTCTGCAAAACAACATCAGCATTATGCATGATACAATTATTTTGACCATAGACTGGCCCAGGTTATGAAAATGTTCAGTAAATCAGTCGGTTTCCCTTTGTCATATAATCTACCTTTATCGGTTACGTCAAAAATTAGGACACTCAATCAAAGACTTACCCGGTTCCTAACAGATAGCATACGTTTGTCGGTTGAACACCTTTTAATCGTGTGCAGAGGTAGTTCAAATTACCGACGAATGGATGCCAACAAAACAAAATTTGAAAAGAATAACTTACTTCGTTGTAGTGGCGAAGAATACGAACTTTTTTAATAGGGTGGTTTGAGCAGCGAAGTGATACGTCCGCCACACTCTGAAATGGAAAATAGCTGTCCTTGGCCTCAAAGAATGCTCGAAGATGACCTGTTAGAAAAATATCGTAAATTCTTGTAGCGTGCCATGTCATATATCTAGCCAACAATGAACTACTCCAGATTTTAATACTGAATTTGTGACGTCATATGACAGTGCCATATTATACAAAATCAATTACTGTTATATATTATGGCAGGATATGTATTGTACTGTGTTATATTTAAGCAATGATACACTCCATCCCGGCCCATTAGTGATGAAAGCAAACTTTTCACGACATAATGTATGAGGCGAAGCTGAGTACATTATGGTGTGCCTCAGTCCATTATAGGGCTGTAGGGGCACATTATTGATTTTATTTTATAGATTCGGCAATGACAGTGTATTTGTAAGTATAGAAAACATCTTGGGCCACTATGCTAGATAATCGGATACATTATAAATAATAATCTTGAAAGATGACGACGCAAAATTCACTGATGTTGGTAAAGCTAGAATATAACACATTTTATAACATGCCTCATGCTCATTTCGTGTTGGGATTCACCAGAATACGTCGTGTCACGGGCAAAAAGATACGTCTAGTCCCCTAGATATCAACAAAAGTGGCATCAGAGGGTAATTTTGAAAGACTAATTCCCTAGAAAAATAGTTTATGACCACATTTGGAAAAGTGCCCCGTCACGTGCGTAATGTCGTCTGCAGCTAGCTTTGAACAAATGGCGGATGATGCGCGCCCCGGATGAACGATGAGTTGCTCCCTCTAAAACAGCAGATTTTCCATTCCAACAGCGTAGGGACTTGAAGAGCTCATCGACGAAAAGATTCAAGTACAACTGAGGATGATGCTAGGTATGCTTAGAATATTTTTGGAGGAAAGTGGTAACACTGTTACCGCTGTGGAGAAATCGCCAAGTAAACTTGTCACAATGGATTGTTGCAGTGCATACTATCCACAAAGAAACAGAGATGGGGTCTTTAAATACCCCTCATTTACAATCAGTTGATCACACCGCCATCTAGCGATCAAATATAAATTATTCATTTCTTTTTGTCGTTCTGATGAAGATTGTCATCCATGACAGATCCAAAGCTCAATACGCTGAAAAACATTGACTGCTTGTGTTATAGAAACTTCATTGTACATAGATTCAAAACTTGCAAATCGTCACATGTCCTGACCACAAGACTCCCTACTTACATTGATCATTATCCAAATCACCTTCTATATAACTGAGCGGGGGATCGTCAACACGTGTATGAACTAGTTCATCTGCTGGAAACTTCTCTTTTCCTAAATACAATCTAGAAAACGCTGGCTGGTAGAAACAGCGGAAAAAGAGCTACATTACTATGTATGCTATATTTGAAATATTACTGTTGCGTGACATCGATTATTGACAGCGGGTTGAGTCGAAAATATGTAAATTGTGGTTGCCAATACCCTTGATAGCATTTAAAGTCTTGATACTAACTATAATGTGTCAATAAGACATCAGAAAAAACAGTTTGTGTTCTCTTTAACAACAAATGAAGAGCAAAAGGTAAACTTATGAAAATAATACCATCGACCTACATACCCAGTCACTTTGTTCACGTGACTCGGTTTCGCATGATTCATTGTAGACCAGCGGCCATTCTATGACGTCAACGATTTTGACAAACAACGTATATGATATATCATCTTCAGCATGATAAATGCGTACGGCCTATCGAATAAATGTTTTACAGAAAAGTATTGAGAAAATGATAATGTGATTTGGCATTCGTCAAAAGCTAAAGTGAAGTATGAAGTGCTAAAATCATTTAATGCTTTCGATGAGAGTAGCTCTTTTGTATATTCTGCCTTACCTATTAAAGAAGTTTGAATTTGAATGCAGACTTTGGCCATGGTGAAATACTCACTAAAGATATAATGCATAAAACATATGATTACACTTGTTCTGGATAAATGCACCCAAGGAAGAAGAACGCAATTTTTGGCTTACTTTGTAAAACCAACGACTTCAAACAACAGGCGTTTATCTATATCCACGTCAAGAATGGAGATCTTAAAATTTGCGAAGAGGTACAATGTTTATGAACCGTAAACAGCAAAGGATTATACTCTATTTTCCTAGTCCTCTTGCCAACATCTTCGTCAAAAAACATTTGATGGTTGCGGAGCTGTACGGAGACAACGTTCAAATAAATAAGCAAACTTGTTCCAACTAAATTTGGCAACTATATTCAAATGTAATTTTCTATGTAATATTTGCCACTTTTCTATCGACAAAGCGTAAATGCGCGATATTGTTTGCTTCTTCTTCTCCTTCTTTCTATCCTAGCCACCTCCACCAAATTGAAGAGTTTGCTAGTTGTACGCAACTTAACTTTACAGAGTTTTAAGGACATAAAGAAAAACGGTTCAGTCAAAGTATTTTGCCACTTTGGCTCTGAAGGCGTCAAGTGTTTCAGCTGTCACAATGTCTGGGGATAAATTATTCAAGTCCTTAAAAGTTCACAGGAAAAAAGATCCCTTTTCGTAATCTGTCTTAAACCTTGGAACCGAATACGATTTATAGTACTTACATTTTGTGAGACACTTCTGGAAAACATTCTTTTAAAAAATATTATTTTGATCACCTACCGGCAATGACGCCAATGTTACGCGTAACTCGTACGTCTGGTCGATGTTGTAGTCAAGGTAACCAGCAAGGATAATGTCACCATTGGTTTGGTTTATTCGAAAACGTTGATTCTTGAAAGAAAATATATCAATAGTATTCACCTATTTCATATAGTCAATCATGACTCTGTTTGTTCATTCATGATATATACACCATTCCTTCCCTCATTCATTAACATTTGCAAAGGTAAAATGTCCATGAAATTAGCACATTCTCATAGGACCCATGACAGGGAGCTCAGGTTCCTTCTTTGTTTGTTTGTTTATGCGTTCTTGTTTATTTGATACGTATGATAATTTTTATATACAATTAAGAACCTGTGTTCCTAATTGTCGATAAAGAACGGGTTTGTTCATTTTCTTTGCTTGTTTTTTTATTTGTCAGTTCCAAGAGGACTCAGAAAAAACTGAAAAACTAGCAATCGAAATACAAACACATAAATCAATAAACAAAAATATGAAAACATACAAACAAGCATACAAATACATAAACAAATCATAAAAACAAACATATAGACAAACATACACAAATTGTTAAACAAACATACAATATCATAGAACGTTGAATTAAAAAAAATTATACACACACGCATATATATATATATATATATATATATATATATATATACATACAATATCATAGAACGTTAAATTAAAAAAAAATTATACACACACGCATATATATACATATATATATATATATATATATATATATATATATATATATATATATATATATATATATATATATATATATATATATATATATATATATATATATATATATATATATATATACGAGCAGGACGTAGATTGATGTCTTCATCGGACTGGCAGAGTGCTCAATAGTTGAACTAGAGCCATAGGTAGATGAAAGTCCGGAGCTGGATTATTAGATTAAAACATTTATTCGCTACTCAGAACAAACTTACATCGGACTATGTGATACAACATTTAAATTTAGATATAGAAACCATATTTGCTCGTTCAAAAACCAACGCTATAAAAATGCAACTGAGTTAAGTAAATATATTTGGAACTTAAAAGACCAGAACATTGAGTATGAAATCAAATGGAGAAAGGTAAAACAAGCTAAGCCATACTTCAATACCAACAAGAAGTGCAACTTGTGTTTGTGGGAAAAGTTTTTTATCATATGTAGACCAACCATGGCAACGCTCAACAAAAGAAATGAGCTAATTTCGTGCTGCAGGCACTCTAAAAGATTTCTGCTATCCCACATAAATTAAACAAGTATACGCGCGCGTAAATACGCGCATCACGATATGTTCCGTTCAGAATGCCTTTGTTCTATTTTCTCATTACTCTAGAATGTATTGGTTTGTATTTGGCAGTTGCCTGATGACTGCATCGCAAGATGCACGAAACTCTGAGTAGCGAATAAATGTTTTAATCTAATAATCCAGCTCCGGACTTTCATCTATATATATATATATATATATATATATATATAATATATATATATATGATATATATATATATATATATATATATAACACATATATATATGACCAAGATTTTTTGATAAAATGTAAAGTATAGTTTCTTTTGCATTGTAGTTATCAGCAATACGCATTCTCTTAGTGATGCATATCATAAACTGTTACGTCATTGAAAGGCGCCCTCGTGAGGCAAAGAGGTGACATCGGTCTCTTTGCTAACATGGCTGCCTTGAGTGGGTTGGTAACTTTCTGTCACTGTTTACAATCGCTCATAAAAATGTGTAATCTTTGACATCCGAGTCTATTACTGAGATGGAATTGATATATAGTGTCTAGAGAACTCTCAACTGTAATATTTATGAAGGATGTTCAGGATTTCGTGAATTTTGAGCATTTATATTGAGTGGATGGATTTGTTATTGATAGTCACATGTTGCATTGTAGTGCTATGGCCGAGCTGTTGTTTGTCATATTTGCCATTGCTGCCGTCAGCTATTTGAACTTTCTCAGCTTTAAGCCTTGAACACATTGATGCTCAGTAACCCAAGTAATATCCTCTGCTTTCCCAGAATTTCTGTAAACAGTTTTGACGAGTTTGGAAACAGTTCATTTCGTTAGCGTCAGTACAGTTACTGTGAAACGTGCCGCAATATGATTCTGTTTGCTGTGATATGCGTTTTTGAACAGAGACTGTAAGTTTTGCTTGAAGTTAGAATGATATTTTTGATACATATTTTGTCGACTTGTGTAAATAAGTATTGTAATTCTCTCTTTGCTAACATGGCTGCCTTGAGTAGGTATTGCCATGGACAGATGGAGCCGCTGACTGAATAGCAATAAAGGCATTAAAGTTGTAGTGTTTAACCACGTCTGCGAGTAAGTCATAGTATGAAAGTGACACCCTAGAGGGTTTGGATTAAAACTACACAACGCAATGCTAGACAACATCGACGAACACAACCGAACCGACGGAAGGGGTCACACACACACACACACACACACACACACACACACACACACACACACACACACACATATATATATATATATATATATCGAAGTGTACAGATGTCCTCGTGGGAAATTACAGTGCTCGATGCTAAAGCAGAGCGTTATAAATAATAACACAAAATTACTTCAAGTATAAAGTAATCTGTTAACAGATATTATTACTTTGTACTTGAAGTAATTTATGTTATTTTCTATATATCTATATCTATATCTATCTATCTATCTATCTATCTATCTATCTATCTATCTATCTATCTATCTATAATGTATGTGTGTGAGTGTAAGAGACAACAGCATATTGAAAAAAGATTGAAATGATTGACTGAACAGCTCATGCAACATAATTTCACATGCGACGGCAGTACCACTACTCACTATACTTCCTGTAATAGTGAGTTAAAATATTTTTAAATAACTGGTATTCAGTTTATCGATTTTTCAGGCATAATTTTCTACAAACTGAATTTTCTATCAAACAACATTTTGTAAAGGTCATTGCAAAATTGTCAAATTGAAAATAGTTGCGGTTCACTTTGAATGTACTGAATTTACCCGTAAATGTAAATGTATTCTGAGCTCGCAAGACTTCCTTATGAGTAAAAGTATAGCCTAACAAGAAGTTCGATATGTCATATCTTCCTGTTTTCCTCCTGATAACATATGCAGACTGTAAACTTGTATTTTTGTAGTTTAATATATATGTACGTAAATTGTACTGATAAAATGAATGCAAAGTGTGTCAACTTACTTTATTTCCATCCTGAATTTGATGATTTAAGTCACCTGCATCACTCAGACTTTTAGAAAGGTTTTGTACACCTGCCGGTGGTTTAAATACAACGGTGCCTGGTGTTGTGTCCTTTTGTGAGACGAGTAGGTACAATAAAGATATAACCAATATTAATCACAAGGCCATAATAATGCCAACGTATAAAGATTGTGAGGATTTGAATCTGCTGCTATGTGTATGGATGATGTGTATTTAAAAAAACGGAAGAAAAACAAAGATAAGTGACAGTGATATCGGTGATACTAATCTATATTTCCAGTATTAAAATTGCGAATATAATGATAATAATAAAAAATTATATTTCTTTAAAACGTTCTACACATACGTCTCAGTGCGTTTTACACTTTTAAATCGATAAAATATCAGAAAAGCAAAAGACAAGAAACTTAGAGCGAAAAACAATCAAAAACGTAAGAACTGTACACGGTTAAACATGATGAAAAATTCTAAAAATCTTAATGTTTTATGCTCCACATTCTTGAAGAAGGCGTATTGCCTATGCTTCATAACATTCACTTCCTCCATCATGGGTTTTCCGCGGCTAAATATTTCTTCCCTAAAGGAGTTGTCACATATAGGTGACGTCATCATCAGAAATGTCATTTAAATAGATTTTTGACCTTTGTGTCGAAGAACCGACATATTTGATTGCGCTGAACACTCAACCGGTGAACATGAGCAATATATGATTTCGCACTTCCTCATTAGATTGACGTTAGACTTTTTTTTTATATGAATAATATGCGTTCATTTGATCTAGACATTTCTACAAACACGAACAAAATGGCGATTTACTATGCAAAACTTAACAGCCCATGGATTGCACATACTTTTTACATAGCCATGCAGCTTTAGAAAATATTTAAACTTGCCTCGAAAATCATGACTTCATACTGTCTGCTCACGGTTTCCTTGTCAATAGTTAACCAGCCATTTAGTTGTCTGGAACCTGAAAGCAATATACATCACTCTCGAAAACGAAAGAAGAAAGCGTACATTCTGCGTAGTGAATCACGGTTCCGATTCTTTCTTTTCAACTTTTATGTTTGCAACACCATAATAGTAAATAGTTACTTCCTTTCACAAGTTTTTACGTTAGTCTTTTCAAGGTGACATTTCTCCCCGGACAACTCACAGTAAGGCATATGATATGATATTACGGTTCGAAGCCCGAACACCTATAAACATAAACCTATTTTTCTTCGATGGGTATATATTTTGTTGTTAGGATCGCAAGCAAAGGCACTGAAGGTTAAGGTCTGGCCCGTTAGAAATCTAGAGCTCAAAGATGCTCTTTTCCATGCTGTTATTGAAAGATAAACGTAAAAAAATAAGTCTATTCTAAATTTTATAAATATTTTCAAATGATTGATCTCTCGAGAATTTTACTTTATATCGTCATAAGTGTGAAGATTCAACTTCTTTCGTCGATCGCATGCGTTTTTGTAATTACAATTCTTGATGAATTAACAAATTGAATGGTGTCACGATGCAAAACAATTTCAGCCGAGACTACAAGGAACTTGGTCTGTTCGGCGTTGAGAGTAGTCAGGAAAATACATGCTTACAATATGTCTTGATCCCGCTATCATTAAGTTTAGCCCCAATGCTTTGCTGTCACCCCTATTGCAGGATGTCATAAAAACTGTAAATTATTTTTGCGAAAGAGACAATACATCAAAATTATAAGCTGTAAACAGCTTGGTAGGTCGAGATGGCATTACCTCCTTAACCAACGTTTTTGAGGGAAAGTCCCTGCCTCAACAAAAAACATTTGGCTAGCAAAGTTGCACCACAATTAACCAACACACAGCAAAAAGATACACTCGCGAAGGAGTCACCACCATCTTACCTTGAGAAGTCACAGTTCCGGAGTTGACAAAGTAACACAGGAGACTGGAAACAATTATTAAATCTGTGATTACATTCATGGTTACTGGGATCTTTAGTCGTACGTTTACTGCTGGTCTAGTGAATACTGTCATCATATGACACGGAAATTGTCCAAGAGAGTTTCATGACGTCACAGTCTCGTGTTATACAGCAGACAGGTAATGA
This sequence comes from Ptychodera flava, assembly GCF_041260155.1. Classification (NCBI taxonomy): domain Eukaryota; kingdom Metazoa; phylum Hemichordata; class Enteropneusta; family Ptychoderidae; genus Ptychodera; species Ptychodera flava. Next base: position 4,063,918 of record NC_091944.1, on the reverse strand, counting down.
TTCAATTGGGTTCATTGTTCACTCGACACAAAACCAACTCTACCCGAACCAACTCGGCCTTACCCAACTCAGGCAGATACTAAGCCGGCCAACAGCAAAGTCAAACCAACTTTGCAAACGTCAGCTTGGCTACACTGTAAAAATAGCGGACGCCAGACGCGTCTTTACGCGTTCAAAATGTAGATGTCGGTGTTCAAATTTGAACGGCTAGTGTTCATATTGTTAACACTAGTGTTCACAGTATTATCAATGATGTTCTAAACCTGAACACGTAGTGTTAACAACCATCTCCTTCAAGTGTTCAAAAACTCAGCATGACATAAATTTTGCAATCTTTAGTGTTTTTTACTTTGCTATGGCTGTATTAAATTTATTATTACATATGTACCACAGTTTACTTGCATCGAAGCGCGCGCGTACTACCGGTATTTGCACTGCAGTGCAATACCAAAAACATTATGCCATACCTTTATGTTAATGAGTATTTACCAACTTTGACCCGGAACTATTTTTGTTTGTAAACACAAAAAATGCCGTCTACAAGATTTCATTTCACTTTTGTTCGATGCTCGTTATAGTAAAATGCATGACATTACAGATTAAAACTACGACAAAGAAAATTGCATGTACTTGTTATAGTGTGAGGATGATTTTTAGTATCCGGAAGAGCAGTTTGTTTGTCAGCCAAGCAAAAACATTGACAACGGGCGACGTCCGTTTCTAGCTCCATGAATGCAAGGTGGCCGCCGTACCATGGCGGCCATCATACATCGAAACACACGTAACTGCGGGCGCAGCGGAGCCAATTAAACAGTTAACATTTTCAGAGTCGTTTTTGCCAGTAGTTTTCTCACCGGACATTCCCTGTTTACAACAATAGAATGTCACTTTTGCATGCAGTTTATTCTGTGCTTGTGTGTCCTACATGCTACTGATAATAACAATGAGCGCTTGTGTGCCACGGTAAACACTGAAATTTGATCGTTCGACAAGTTACATTTGCCGTATCTTACTCTTAAATTTCCCGTAAAACTCTTCAAACTGTTATTTGTATCGATCATTTAGAAGAATTTCGAGCTCAACATGTAAAAAAATCAAAAGCGTTCGCTTCCATGTTCAAAGTTCTCTTAATTTGGCTATCTTTGGCATGTTGCTACGTATGTGTACGTGTGAGCATGGAGGTAGTAGAGACCTCCATGGTGTGAGCGATCGCAAGCAGAGTTCGAAGTTCGAGCCCTTCGACGTTCCTCTTACGTCATCCTTGATAAACAAGTAAACAATCGTTTAGCCAATCAAAATAGAGGGTGTGGCGGCGTTGACCAATGAAAAGTGAAAGCTGATTCAACGCCTCATTATAGTGATGTCAATGTTACATAACTCCGCAGGGTCGCCCTGAAGCTTTGACAGACAAGTAGTACGCACGACTAATCGTCTATTCTCTCGATAAATGATGCAAATAAAAGACAGAACATATGTAATAATAACAGAACCCCATGGCCGGTGAGTGCAAGCGCGCCGTACTAGCGGTATTTGCACGAGTGCTGCGGACACCGCAGCACTCGTGCAAATACCGCTAGTACGGCGCGCTTGCACTCACCGGCCATGGGGTTCTGTCATACTACTGCATCGCTGTTAGGCAAACGTACACGGATTTTGATGTAACGAATTTCCCACTAAGTGAAAAATATCTCCGGTCTAAAATTACTGAAAGCATGTTTTTTGTAAAAAAGAAAGTATACAAAATTACACGTTTATTACGGGTTGAAATTTGGAAATTTGGAAAAGAAAATCAGATAACCACCATGAATGTTTTAATTTTAACATCGGCGTGCAAGAGGCGTTCTACTCCTTAACACTTGGTGTTCAAGTTTGGTGCCTCTTCTTATCCCGTCATGCATCAAAACGGAAGTTGCGACATTTTTCTTGTAAACGCACGCTGAAGTCGTGATCGTGCGGAAGCAAGACCAGAAAGGGTAAGTTTTCTCTCCAAAATAGTAAAAGGTGTTGAATTTTGAAGCATCTGTATTATTATCCTTTGAAATTATTTGTGTATAGTACTTTGGAATAGCTAAAATACGTGAAGAAACCTTTTTTATTTCAGTGGCTGGTATACCATACACTAGCTGTCAATACGCAGCGGTGTTTTGGGCCATGGTGTATCGATCGCACTCGGGTCAAGGGTCAAGGGTCATCACCGCAAAACTGTGGCGATGACCCTTGACCCGAGCGCGATCCATATGCCACACATCGCTGCGTAATCACAGCTAATACATGTCTTTTAGTAATCCCAATCGCATATAAAACATTAGTTAAACATCGCAGTGTGTACACTATATTGTTTCAGCATATGAGAGTTGGCCTTTGTTTTACTTTTCATCAGTTGATGACAAGAAGAGGCCAATATTTTGTAACAGTATCGAAAAGAGGCACTGTATACCAAAGTCACCCCTTTTCCTAAACCTAACAAAACCACCTTGTCTTTCATTTAAAGTCTCATGTCGCCATATTACCTATTGTTGCATTATTTTCAGGATGTGAAAAGTTGGATTTACCTGGTAATCGAAGAGTTATTACAGAAACTGATGGTGCAGAATTGAAGAAGATGAGTGTAGAGGTAGCTGTCTGGAAACAAGCTTGAAAACCTCAGTTCATCTCTAATGTAGATTTAAACTTCCGAGGGTCAGTAACTGAATTTTGGTAAGTTTCTGTATTTTTGTTCTGAATTTATCTAAGCTTTGGTAGAACGCTATGATCAACTAAATGTTACTGGAGAATAAGTTTTCAAATACGTGTAGTCTCCCTTATCAGATGCAATGGTGGAATGAAGAATTGAAGCAAAAAGCGACAGAAAATTCTGAGTGAAAAATGTACACTCTGAATTTCTGAATTTCCTGAAATTTTTACTGTGAATTTCCTGTCGCTTTCTGCTTCAATTCTTCATTGCACCCATGCATCTGATGAAGGAGACGTTACGTCTTTGAAGGCTTATGCTCAAGTAACATTTAGTCTATCATGCCTGCTACCAAATCTTAGATTATTTTGTATTGTAGATCAACACATCTTTTGTTCTCGATTTGTTACTGTTTTTTATCTTTGCTTTTAGCGACGCAGACCTTATCTACTAAGTGAATGTGAGGCATCGTCCTCAAATTTTTAAATCCCAAGCTTTTTCTTCAAAACGGCCAGTACGATTCCTTTAATATTTGGAGTACAGGTTCCCAGAAAGTACTCTAATCATTTTTTTTTATTAATGACTTCCACAGCCGAGGCCATTTATGGAAGACTGTTAGTAAAAATACAGATACAGAGTTAAAGCATGAAGACAAGACGAACAAACTTTAACAAATACTGAGAAAACAATGTTTTAAAACATTTTTAAAACCATTTAAATTTACAGAAAAAGGATCGATGTCATTGTATTCGTTTAAAAGCAAATTAAATTGTCTCGGAATTCTACTAGAAAGAGAATCACGAACACAATTAACTCTACAAATGGCACATGAAACAAAGTAGTACGCCGAGTTGAAAACCTTGGTAATGAAGACTAAACCAGATATGAACTGAAAATGCTCACGTGTTTCATTATATATTGCATTTATGTGCAAGTTTGAACCTTTGCTACATGCTTTGCTACATTTAAAGTGTTATGATCAACACAATGAATTTCACCACAGATCAATTCTAAAGGTCATTAAGTATTCAAATATGTAATTAGCTGAAATAAAAATAATTAATTTCTTTGAGTACTGTCATTGTATCACAATATAGCATGTGTAATTACCTTTGGTCAAGTCCTTCAAGCTCTATATGCCAAACCGTGAAAGCTTGTTAGCTATTTATGCAAATTATGAATTAGCTGACATGAAAATGCAAAATGACTTTCAATACTGTTATAACCTGGTATAATGATCAATGTACACAGCATGTTTCGCCAAATTTTATCAAGTAAATGCCAGTATATATCCCTAATTTGGAAGGTTCATTAAATATGCATATTGGGAATTGGCTGAAAAAAATGTCAAATGACTTTCAATAATCTTGTATCATAGTATCTTTAATGTACATAGCAAGTTTTGCCAACTTTGGTCGAGTCAAAACAGATAAATATCGCTAATAAATGCGGGATATCGGACCGCAGGCGGGCGAAGATTGCATTATAAGCGCGCCAACCCAAACTCACTGCATGGACATCACATTTACGAAATCGAAGTCCAAAGTCAACTACGTCATTGTTAGAATAAGAGAGGTTTTCCATAACACGGGAGCATACCACCACAAATTTGCACAGATGGCGTTGCACTGGCATTGAAAAAGGGTGCATGGGAGCATGGGAACGCGGGCAGTTTCCCTCGCTATGGGTAGGAAATGCATTGAGCAAGACACACTTCCGGGTTCGCAAAAAACGAGGATCCCATTTACGGGGCGCTCAAATATAACTATTTGCTGTGATACATAGCAGAGGCGTATATGTTTGTGATGCTGAGAATAACATCAGTAAATAAATGACGGGTTTTAAAAGTTGACGTTTTTTGCGATGAAACAGACTTCTGAAGGTAGCTCGCTTGGGGAACACGTCATCCCGGCCGCTGTCCGCTTTGACCCCAGTAATTCACACTGGTTTTGGTCGGCCCCAGGTACCCAAGTCACTTCGACCCCGTCACACTTTTGCCTACATGTCCACGGAGACGATTCAACATGTTCCACAACAAAGCCAAGACAAAAATTGAAAATATCAATAAAATGGCTTCACAAAGGCTGAAATACACGATACTCGATGAAGTATGAAGTTTATGAAATGAAATCAAAATTGACAACACAAGTGTTTGTCTCGGTAATACCACTTGTCTACAGACTGTTTTTTCCATACAGTGCAGTATTTGTCAGTGACAAATTAATCTTTGCAATACATTTTTTTGCGATGAGCTGGAAATTTGATTAATATCGAGTTAATGTACATAAATATTCCGTTATTTACTGGGACACGTTTATTTTCTCGATCCGCTATCTGCGGACTACGTGCTGAAGTACATTGACTGTTCATGTCAACGATCGTTCTCCTCTGCAGAGTTTCTGTATCCCGTTCAACAACGCTGTACCTCGATCACACGATAGTGACGCTATGTAGCTGTGCAGTATTGAAACTTATCATAAAATGGCCACCTCGTCTAACAGTAACACGTATTGTCGTACGGAAAAAAGACTGCAAAAGTAAGACTTATGAATCTTCATCAGAATTGAACACATCATGATTGTACACGAGTATCAACCGTGAATGCACGTTGAGCTCGGCAGTTACACAAGCATGGTACGCTACATGCATAGCCCTACGAGTATGGCGACAGTGTCCGGCTTTGGCTACGCCGGGGGCTACGCCGCCTACCGGAGGTGGGAGGCGGCGTAGCCAAAGCCGGACACTCTCGCCATACTCGTAGGGCTAGCTACATGCACTGCCGCGATGCCGATCGTATGCATTCCAAGGCCTATCCCGGAATTTGTTTCACAAACAACCTCAAAGGAGAGCAAACATACTTCTATGGACAATGACGAATACGTTTCTTGGCGAAGCAAAATCAAAACAGTGCAGAAGTACATGAAGTAGGTCATGGCCTTGGACTCTGTGCACGAACCGGATTGGACACTTCAATACCTTTGACCCAAAGTTATTATTCATCAGCACTTCCATGCCATGAGGCTAGGTAGAGAACGTATTAGCCCTGCGTACGATGCTGTGTGTTCCGCTATACAGCTAATAGCCCCGCTCACCACAGCCCTGCAAAGACCCGTACGTAGAGTTGGTGACTTCAAATCCATTTTTGGACTTGACGTAAAAAGCCAAATTACTGCCGAAATTCAGCGTTCTTGGGCCCAAGTCGTATCCCTGCCTACCTCAGCTACTCGATCGCTTCCAAAAATGCCAGTCTTTTATTCTTTTTTCGTAAATAACCGTCGATGTCGGCAACTCTCTCGCTAGCCCTGCGTACGTACGCAGTGTACGCTGTGTGTTAGGAACGCACACAGGGAATGCACAGCGTTGTTTTCACTTGTCATACGCGGCGTAACAGAAAAATTAAAACTTTCATAACTTCATTAATATCCAAGCCACGCCCACCAAAACCTTTTCAGTTCTAGCCATTTGAATTCTGAAGATGTCTACCAAATTTGACTGAAATACGTTCAGCCGTTTTTGAGAAAATGGACCCACAGACAGACAGACACACAGACAGACAGACAGACAGACAGACAGACAGACAGACATCGCTGCGACATATGCTCACGTGTTCACACGTGAGCAAAAAATGAAGCTAAAGCATTAACATTAAACTTTGCATTTATGCATTTGTATAAAAATATATAATTAAAAATAGTCCTCCTTGATTTAATGACTGTAAATTGTAAATATTGCACAACGAGTCAATGTCATCACTGTAAAAACCAGTAATTCTTTTATGAAGAAATGTTAAAAATTTATGCTGTACTCTTTCAATTCTATCAGACTGGTGTTTACTAATACTGTTCCAAATAACAGAAGCATATTCAAGCTTAGACCTTACCAAGGTAAAGTACAATAATTTTAAAACGTGCACACTGTTAATACAATGGCTATTCCTCATAATAAAACCGAGAGCTTTTCTAGCACCTTGAATCATGTTATTTACATGGTCACAAAAATATAATCTTTGGTCAATAATAACACCGAGATCTCTCATGCTACTGACTCTACTCAATGCATGAGTGTCGAGTTTGTAAGGGAAAATATGAACTTTTCTTTTCAATGAAACAGTAAGAACTTTGTAATTTGTATTTTAAAATTTGTATTTTTGAGGCGATATTTGCTATTTTTTGGCAAAAATCTTCTTCTCTCTTACTGATGGTTAGACGTCTTCAATATTTGGTAAACATGTCCCTAAGAATGACCTTCGTGAAATTTGTGCTAGTTGTGATAAAAAATTCAAATTTTTATTTTTCGTGGCAATTTTTTTCGTTTTTGGTCAAAAAAACTTTAAAAATCTTCTTCAAAACTACTTAATGAACAGCTTTAATATTTTTGACATACGTCTCTGCGGATAACTTTTTCAGATTGTTTAAATTATGCAGAAATATGCAAATTTGTATTTTTGAGACATAAAAGACATTTCACGTCTGTTTCAGACATAGGGATTTATCAGAATGTGATGATTCAAGTTATGATGAAATCTGCAAGTTTTTATTTTGGGGTCAATTTTTATCATTTTGGGTCAAAAATTTGTATCTTAAAATTACCCGTCTGATAGCTTTGATATTTGCTACACATGTTTTTAGGATGATCTCAATTTGATATGTCATCAGCTACCTCCAATTGCCATGACAAATTTCATGAACTGCTTCTTTTATTGCGGAAGCCTTTAGGTCTCCATCACATTCGTACTTCATTATTTGCTCTTTCCATCAAGGACTTAAGAAGGTTGCATGTCTATGCATTGGGATTGTCTTTGACAGATCCGAACAAACAACCGTACAGACTGGTTGGTATTATTGCTGACATTGCACTATACAGACTATACAAGCCTGTTCGTGCTGAACCTATGACTGATGATCATCGTCATTTCATACATCTTCCATTTACTAACAAAGGAATTGATGCCATTAATATCAGCAATATACTACACAACAAAAAGGTTACATCAACTATACCTGTATACTTTAAGAACCAGTCTGTACCTATTCTGTCATATCAATACACCAAGACAATCTCCAATAAAATATTCAATTACAATAAGGCATTGCGGCACTTAAAAATTGATGAATTCCTTCAAACACCAGCATCCTGTGACTGCTCTACATCTCCCTTCAAATATACTCCAGTTGGCCATGTCATCACTGGTGATCTGAACTTGGTTGAACATCACCACCTTCGTAAGATATTATCTTGTGGACCCAAGTTCAGAGAACCTCGCAGGATCAACTGGAACCATAATTTTAAGATCATTATGGACTCAGTTGAAGATTATGCCAGGAAATGGGCTAAAAGGGAGGATGTAGAGCTGGACACACTGTCAGAATGGGTCAAATCTGTGAGGAAAAATAGTTCGTGGCCGTATTGGTCGACTAAGATCACATGTTTGCAGAAGAGCTATTCTGTATTTAAAGATCTTGATGCTGTTAAGTGTTTGAATGATATCCATGACAAATATGTTGTCGTTCCTGCTGATAAAGCTGCCATAACATTGTATTTGTCTGTAAGAAATATTATTTTGAATGTCTTATAGACGAACTTGGTGTAACTAAGACCTCAACCAACTCCACTTACAGACAATCAATGTTCAACAAATCTGAAATTTTGGCAAACCATAAGTCATTCATGGATAATTTTAATATTACAACAAAGGATGACCATAACAAGTTGCCTAGCTTATACTGGATACCAAAGCTCCACAAAACACCTTACAAAGCTAGGTTTATCGCAGGATCTTCAAAATGTTCAACAACAGAGTTATCGAAGATACTGACTTCTGTTCTTTGTACTGTTAAACGGGGACTTCAATCATACTGTGATGTTGTCTTTTCTCGGAGTGGTATAAATCAAATGTGGATATTAAAAAATTCGAAGGAACTCTTGGAAAATTTGAAATCAAGATCTGTTTCAAAAATAACATCTATTAAAACTTTCGATTTTTCACATTGTATACCACAATACCACATGATAAATTGAAAGAACGCTTGAAAAACATCATCAACCAAGCATTTTTCTACAAAAACGGTTCACGCCGTTACAAATATGTGGTATTAGGGTATAATTCTACATATTTTGTTAAAAATATTATTAACGCTAAAGTGTTTTATACCGAGAAAGACATTATCAGTATGCTTGATTTCCTCATTGACAACATATTTGTTGAATTTGGAGGACACATTTTCCAACAGTGTATAGGAATTCCCATGGGCACTAACTGTGCTCCCTTACTTGCCGACTTATTTCTGTTCTCATACGAGGCAGAATTTATCCAGAACCTTATCAAGCAGAAAAAGGTCTCTGTAGCTCGTACTTTCAACCTTACATTTAGATACATAGACGATGTTATTTCATTGAATAACTCTGAATTCAGTAAATATCTCGCTATGATTTATCCTCCAGAATTGGAGATTAAAGAAACTACAGAAACGGCCTCTTCTGCTTCATATCTGGACATTTTACTTGAATTTGACTCTAATGGTCACCTTTCTACTAGGCTATATGACAAGAGAGATGATTTCGGCTTTAGTATAATTAATTTTCCGCGCCTCATCAGTAATGTTCCACTCTCACCTGCTTGTGGGGTATGCATTTCCCAGCTTGTTCGATATGCGGGGGCATGCAGTTCGTGTGGTGATTTTGTAGAGGGGCATGGCCGTCTCTCTTTCAGGCTGTTGAATCGGGGTTGCACCGGGGCAGGACTTGTCTCTGCATTCGGGCGCTTTTTTGGCAGGTGTCGCGGGCTGGTTGGTGAATGCGATGTCTCTCTTCGACGGGTGATCACTGGTGGCATCGGTGACGTGGGGCCTTGGTTGGTGGCCACTGCCTATCTGACTTACAGATTGATATATGGCGGGTGCCACATGTGGGGCAGGATGCGCTTACTATTTTCGAAACACCTGACATCACTTCTTGGTCTTTTGGCCAGAGGTCCATATATCTTTCTTTCATGAATTTGACTTTGTTGTGTGCCGTCTGTTTGCTGTCTGTTCTGTGCTGTTGTGTGTCTGTGTTTACAGCTGTTGTCTTACAAATTTTGACCTGGTGTTGTTGGATTGTGGATTGGTGTGGTTGCGATTATTTGATATGTCCAAATCATGGTGAAATCTTCAATTGTGTATTTTTTGCAGCTATTTTCCCATTTTTTGTGAGGCCATCCCGAAGTGAGCTGTCACCAGCAGTGTTCCCGCTAAGGCTTATTTGCGCGCTACTTGCGCAGTGTCTCCGACTGCTCTCGCAGTGAAATTTCATGTTTTGCGCAACATTAGTCTCAGTCATTTCGATCGGTATTAGTTTTGGAAACGATAACTCGGGGCGAAATGTGGGATCTCAGCGTAGATTTTACTTCCGTGTTTCGAGTTTAGCGCCCATTTGCGGCGCAGTTGCCACCAACGTTCATTGTACGGTGTGACGTGCCTCAATAAATTAGCATATAAATGAATGGACCTACCTGTGAGGCAATCAGGCGTATCTCAAGTTGCGCAGTGTTCTCCCTGAATAAGGTAACAGGGGCGTGGCGCCCTCTTGTAAATTCCGAGCGCCCCCTTGCCAGAAATGAAAAAGATTTATTTTTTTGAAAAATAAAACAATAAAATGTACGGGGAAAAAAAGTTGACAGTGATTTACAAGCAAAATGCGAGCGTGAGCGTCGATCCTGCAGACTGCAAACGTAATTCTCATCGATCTTGCAAATCTCGCGAGTTTGTGATGTCATCCGAGATCATAAGCCCATGTGCAACTCATCGAAGGCAGCTATATTTGCATGGCTCAGTCCGTAACGTTACGTTAGCCACGGTCCCTCCATAGGGACCGTGCATTAGGTAACCGACTTAGCTGAGTAAACATGGCAAGGAGCTTGAGGGTAACCAAGGACAGCAGAGTACACTGAAGTTTTTATAGGAGGTTAGAATTTCGTTTGTGTATTCCTTCCAAAAGCAAAACAACCTAATTTTAGGCTCGGTCGGACTGGTATCAGGATGAGAAACGTGAGTGTTATGGTGATAATTTTGCCATCGATGAATAAATGTATGTCTCTAGACTCGCTATGTTTTCGTTTGTAATAAAAGTTATGGAACACTGTTTCAGATCTCTTTTCCTTTGAGTTTTTTGTACGAAAAAAATCTGAAAAATGCTCCCCAAACCTGAGTGTTATGGTGATAATTTTGACATCGATGAATAAATGTATGTCTCTCGCTACGTTTTCGTTTTCAAAAAATGAAATCTTCATAATTGAAATCAGTGAACTGTAATAAAAGTTATGGTACACTGTCTCAGATCTCCTTTCCTTTGAGTTTTTTATACGAAAAAATCTGAAAAAATACTCCCAAGTGCCACCAAATGACACCATTTTAATCGCTGTTTTTCAAAAGCTCCAACGGCAGGAGGGGGACACCCCCCTCCTGACCTCCCCCGCGACCGCTGACGCGGTCGCTTGTGGTGCTTCGCACCACGTCTTCGCCATCTTCTCAAAAAATCCTGGGGAGAAACACTGTTGCGCACCCTCTCAAAACCTTAGAGGGAACACTGGCTGTCAGAGATCCTTTACATAACACTGCAAGCTCTTTCGACGTCTAAGTCGCTTGTTGTATTGCTCTATTGGTGTTGACATGGCTAGCATTTAGGTTGTTGCCATTGATTTTAGACTGCAGTTCCCTTTCACAAGTGAATTTTAGTAAGGACTGAAATTTCCAGGTTCAACAGCAAATGCTTATTGACATACAGAAAAAAAACTTATGAAACGAAGTCAAAATTAGTTAATGTGTTTTTAATTTCTTGGAAGTAGAGTTTTGAAATGTCACTGATTTATTTCAGGGTTTATTTAAAGGTATTACAAACAAACAAATCTTTTCGTTCATGAAGGACTTTGTTGGACAAGGAAATGGGTTTTACACCTCCAAGGACCCCTTTATCCACTTTCTGCATGTTGTGTCTTACTGTCACACTTTGTGACAACTTGACATGTTTTGTTTACTTAAGTGTGGACAACTATGTACCATGTGCATCAGAGAAGCCTTGACTAACTTTTTTCCAAGTTTGCAATTGTCTATACAAGAGGAAATGTCTTAAACTATCTTACAAAAATGGAGTAAACATTTCATATGAATACGTGTTTTCAACACAATAAGTAAGCCAAATTTTGAGCTTTTTCAAAACAGATATTTTTGTACGTTTTTACAAGTATGAACATATAACGTAATCCACAATATTGAAGTTAAACCTGTTTTGTCATTACTGTGTTCATATATTTTGAAAACGATCGACAGTGTTTATAAAGATTTTCTTTTGTTTATGTTTTGATAGTAAGGTGTTTACACCGTTGGTGTTTTCCTGCGACAAACTTTACAAAGTGGCCATGTTTATTTTCCCGTTTTACACTAAATTATTGTATTTTACTCAACTAATTTTTGTGTATGTTTCGAATAAAGTAATTGTACTGAATGTCAGTGATCCGTTATGTTATTTCCAGGCTTGAACTCCCCCTGAACGCCAAAAGTTAATGTGTTCAACAAGTGCATTTCATATGTTCAATCCTTCAACACACTTATCGTTGAACGGCGTCCATGCGTTCAACAAGTGTTACAGCCCTTCGAACGCGTAAATGCGTTCAATTTTTTGAACACATTTCATGTGCAACGTGTGTTCAGATATGGAACACAATGTGTTCAATATAATGTCTGATGAACACAAAGTGTTCAAAATCTGCACACGTGTGTTAAAAAAATGAACGTTGGTTGAACACGTAGTGTTAAATTTCTGAACGTCTAGACACGTTCAAAAAGTGTTACAAAAATGCGTTTAATTGGTGTTCTATCCTTGAACACTTAACTTTACAGTGTAGAAGCTATCTCTATAAATGTCATTAAAGGATATTTTTCTGTGTAAGTTACTTTGATATGATGAATGAGGAAACGTTTTGCATATATTTTTACAGATCAACGGTTGAGTCTATAATTTGGTATTATATGTCCTGTTGGGGAGGTAGTATTACCGCCTTCTAATCAAATTCAGATGAGTCGTGTCATCCAAGATGGTGGGAATATTCTAGGCGTACCAATAGTTCTTTTACCGGTTCCATGATGCAGTGCGCGCCAGGGTTACAAAGCGTACGTTACGCATAGAACGTTTTAGCCGTAGGGTACACGCAGGGTACGTTTCTCATAGAACTCTATGGTAGAGTACACCCTGACCTATATTTTCGTCGCTGATGGTTAGATTATACACGGGGCATTATTTGGCATTGCAAATTTGTGTCATTCTTCTATAACAATCCGTTGTACAACACAAATCAGTATGTTTTCGCTGTTTTGAGCCTATATACGGTGTTTGATAAAGTCACTGCAATGCATTGTGGGATAACCGGGAAAAGGTCTATGTCTACACTGTAAAGTTAAGTGTTCAAGGATAGAACACCAATTAAACGCCTTTTTGTAACACTTTTTGAACGCGTCTAGACGTTCAGATATTTAACACTACGTGTTCAACAAACGTTCAATTTTTGAACACAAGTGTATAGATTTTGAACACTATGTATTCATCAGACATTATAATGAACACATGGTGTTCCATACCTGAACACACGTTGCACATGAAATGTGTTCAAAAATTTGAACGCACTTATGCGTTCAAAGGGCTGTAACACTTTTTGAACGCATGGACGCCGTTCAACGATAAGTGTGTTAAAGGATTGAACACATGATATGCACCTGTTGAACACATTAACTTTTGGCGTTAAGGGGGTGTTCAAGCCTGGAAATAACATAACGGACCACTGATATTCAGTAAAATTATTTTATTCTAAAAATACACAAAAATTAGTTGAGTAAAATACAATTATTTAGTGTAAAACGGGAAAATAAACATGGCCACTTTGTAAAGTTTTTCAGAGGTAAACACCAGCGGTGTAAACACCTTCCTATCAAAACATAAACAAAAGAAAATCTTTATAAACACTGTCGATCGTTTTCAAACTATATGAACAAAGTAATGACAAAACAGCTTTAACTTCAATATCGTGGATTACGTTATATGTTCATACTTGTAAAAACGTACAAAAATATCTGTTTTGAAAAAGCTCAAAATTTGTCTACTTATTGTGTTGAAAATACGTATTCGTATGAAATGTTTACTCCGTTTTTTTAAGATAGTTTAAGACATTTCCTCTTGTATAGACAATTGCAAACTTGGAAAAAGGTTAGTGCTTCCCTGATGCACATGGTACATAGTTGTCCACACTAAAGTAAACACAACATGTCAAGTTGACACAAAGTTTCACAGTAAGACATAACATGCAGAAAGTGGATAAAGGGGTCCTTGGAGCTGTAAAACCCATTTCCTTGTCCAACAAAGTCCTTCATGAACAAAAAGATTCGTTGGTTTGTAATAACTTTAAATAAACTCTGAAATAAATCAGTGACATTTCAAAACTCTACTTCTCAGAAATTAAAAACACATTAACTAATTTTGACTTCGTTTCATAAGTTTTGTTCTGTATGTCAATAAGCATTTGCTGTTGAACCTGGAAATGTAAGTCCTTACTAAAATTCACTTGTAAAAGGAAACTGCAGTCTAAAATCAATGGCAAGAACCTAAATGTTAGCCATGTCAACACCGATATAGCAATACAACAAGCGACTTAGACGTCGAAAGAGCTCGCAATGTTATGTCAAGGATCTCTGACAGCTCACTTCGGGATGGCCTCACCAAAAATGGGAAAACAGCTGCAAAAACTACACAACTGAAGATTTCACCATGATTTGGACATTTCAAATTGAGATCATCCCAAAAACCATGTGTAGCAAATATCAAAGCTAACAGACAGGTAATTTTTAAGATACCAATTTTTTGACCAAAAATGGTAAAAATTGACCCCAAAATAAAAAACTTGCAGATTTCATCATAACTTGAATATATCACATTCTCATAATTCCCGATGTCTTAAAAATGTCTGAAATGTCTTTGATGTCTCAAAAATACAAATTTGCATATTTCTGCATAATTTGAACAATCTGAAAAAGCTATCCGCAGAGACTTATGTCAAAAATATCAAAGCTGTTTATTAAATAGTTTTGAAGAAGATTTTTAAAGATTTTTTGACCAAAAACGAAAAAAAAGCCATGAAAAATAAAGATTCATCACAACTAGTACAAATTTTACGAAAGGCATTCTTAGGGACACGTTTACTAAATATTGAAGACGTCGAACCACCAGTAAGAGAGAAGAAGAATTTTGCCAAAAATAGCAAAATTTGCCTCAAAAATACAAGTTTGCGTATTTCACCATAACTTGAACATATATGATTAGGGTAATCTCTGGGAACCTGTACTCCAAATATTAAAGGAATCGTACAGGCCGTTTTGAAGAAAAAGCTTGGGATGTAAAAATTAGAGGAAGATGCCTCACATTCACCTATTAGATGAGCTCTGCGTCGCTAAGAGCAAAGCTAAAAAGCAGTAACAAATCGAGAACAAAAGAGGTGTTGATCTACAATACAAAATAATCTAAGATTTGGTAGCAGGCTATGATCAACTAAATGTTACTGGAGCATAAGCCTTCAAAGACGTAACGTCTACTTCATCAGATGCAAGGGTGCAATGAAGAATTGAAGCAGAAAGCGACAGAAAATTCAGAGTGAAAATTTCAGAAAATTCAGAAATTTCACTCTGAATTTTCTGTCGCATTCTGCTTTAATTCTTCATTCCATTCTTGCATCTGATAAGGGAGGCTACACGTATTTGAAAACTTATTCTCCAGTAACATTTAGTTGATCATAGCGTTCTACCAAAGCTTAGATAAATTCAGAAAAAAATAGAGAAACTTATCAAAATTCAATTACTGACCCTTGGAAGTTTAAATCTACATTAGAGATGAACTGAGGTTTTCAAGCTTGTTTCCAGACAGCTACCTCTACACTCATCTTCTTCAATTTCTGCACCATCAGCTTCTGTAATAACTCTTCGATTACCAGGTAAATCCAACTTTTCACATTCTGAAAATAATGCAACAATAGGTATTATCGCGACATGAGACTTTAAATGAAAGACAGGTGGCCTTATTAGGTTTATAGGAAAAGGGGTGACTTTGGTATACAGTGCCTCTTTTCGATACTGTTACAAAATATTGGCTTCTCCTTGTCATCAACTGATGAAAAGAAAAACAAAGGCCAACTCTCATATGCTGAAACAATAGAGTGTACACTCTGCGATGTTTAACTAATGTTTTATATGTGATTGTGATTACTAAAAGACATGTGTTAGCTGTGATTACGCAGCGGTGTGTGGCATATGGATCGCGCTCGGGTCAAGGGTCATCGCCACAGTTTTGCGGTGATGACCCTTGACCCGAGTGCGATCGATATGCCATGGCCCAAAACACCGCTGCGTATTTACAGCTACTGTATTGTATACAAGCCACTGAAAGAAAAGAAGGTTTCTTCACGTATTTTAGCTATTACAAAGTACCACACAAATAATTTCAAAGGATAATAATACAGATGCTTCAAAGTTCAACACCTTTTACTATTTTGGAGAGAAAACTTACCCTTTCTGGTCTTGCTTCCGCACGATCACGACTTCAGCGTGCTTTTACAAGAAAAATGTCGCAACTTCCGTTTTGATTCATGACGGGATAAGAAGAGGCACCAAACATGAACACCAAGTGTTAAGGAGTAGAACGCCTCTTGCACGCCGATGTTAAATTAAAATTTCATGGTGGTTATCGGTTTTTTTCCCCAAATTTCAACCGAATTTCAAAATAATAAACGTGTAAAATTATTTTGTATACTTCCTTTTTTGGAAAAAAACATGCTTTCAGTAATTTTAGACTGGACATATTTTTCACTTAGTGAGAAATTCGTTACATCAAAATCCGTGTACGTTTGCCTAACAGCGATGCAGTAGTAAATTTAATATAGCCATAATAAATTAAAAAACACTAAAGATTGTTAATTGTTTTACAGTATTGCAAAATTTATGTCATGCTTAGTTTTTGAACACTTAAAGGAGATGGTTGTTAACACTACGTGTTCAGGTTTAAAACATCATTGTTAATAATATGAACACTGCTGTTAACAATATGAAAACTAGCCGTTCAAATTTGAACACTGACATCTACATTTTGAACGCGTAAAGACGCGTCTAGCGTCCGCTATTTTTACAGTGTAGTTTTGACGACTTGTATATGAAATGCATGAAAAACAAACCTGTGACTATATTGTCTGACAAGATTCATCCATTGAATAGTAATTTCACTAAATTGAGGTCCGATACCAGGTATCACTCAATTATGTGCCGCACAAACAGGTTTAAAAATACCTTTTGCGCCTTCAGCATTGAGAATTCTCAACAATGTTCTACCAAGTGAATACCTTATCGCAGTGACAGCTTACGCGACATCATTATTAGTTTGAATTGTACTGTTGTTGATCGACAAGTGCTGTGTTTGTCTTTTTTGAATAGTGTTTTAATCTTTGTCGTCACTTCGTATTCGTCTTTAAGGCTGTATACACCACGCATTTTCATTTTGTATTAGATTACTAACGGTTAGTAGTAGTAGTAGTAATAATAATAATAATAATAATAATAATAATAATAATAATATTCATCATCATCATCATCTACATCATCATCATAGACCAATTTTTAACCTAGTCAAAAACCAACTCATAATGACCGAATAGCCGTAGGCCGAAGGGTTAGACCATTTGATATCCTGGGGGCCTTGAGATTTGAGGAAAAATTACAAGAGGTTGCTTTTAAAAGAAATGCAGCCAAGGATGGCAGGAAAGATAAAACGATTACAAGCAGACACGAAGTAAAAAGAGAAAAATGAACCGACAGTTTCTTTCTGCCCTTCATTTCCGGCGTGCCCTCAGGGCGCCCAATTTTCAGAATTGCATTTTTTTACCAAATGTCCAAACGCCTCTCATACTTTCCCTGGTGTTTTATCTCTACACGGTTTTTCAATTTGGCAATTTACATAGAATTATTATTTTTTTTACATAGAATTATTATTATTTTTGAATGTGTTAGTACTACAATTTCTCCCTACTTACTCCTCAAAACATGCTGGAATACTCAATTCGGCTTGTTTACATAGCTTGCACCGGATATCTGATGTACATTGCTGTTCTTAATAATTACAGGCCGGGCTTATCCTGATTTGTCAACAAAAGGTTGTGTTACACATGAAGGGATTAAGCATCCAGCCCAATATCAAATGTTTCAGAAACTTCAGGCTTTTTTACAATTTTCAGCAACTTTAAGCACAACTTCAACAACTTCAAGGACAACATTTGAAATGCAATTTGACAAGGGTTAGACAAGGGCATGAGCGTTAGCGTTAAAATAGACCTACTACAATAGTAAAAATAAATTATTTTTACTACAATTGATTTTTGTATTTGGAAGTGTGTTACAGGATAATTCCGAATAGACGCTGTATTCTAAACGAATAACTACAAGAATTTGAGTCTGGGGTGTATTCATCGAGAAGTCGGTCTCCGATGTTTTCCTTTTGCTTTTGTGGTTTTTTTGCGATTTTTTTGTACATAGAATAAATAACATTGAAGAAACATTAAGATGTACATTACTTTATAGACCCTGAATAAGTTTTCTCGAGGTTCCGCGGTCAGTTTGAATATGAAAAATGAAATGTAAAATGAAAGCTAGACCAGCACGCACACTGTGCGCGACTAACACTCTGCCCAAACAAATACATTCATGTGTAACTTACTATAGTACTATTTAGAGAGGTTTAGATACACGTAATTACGTGTACGTCTGATGGCGCGCGATGACCTACGCGTATCCGTGCTCACATGTAGATTTTTTAGTTTAGTTATACGTTCCCAATAGTTTTGCTGTATGTTTTCTCAGAAACATGCTAAATTTGTGTAAGTTTTAAGAAACGTTAATTTCTCACCGGGACTAATATTCTAGCTTGTTGTATCCTCAAATTAATTCTTTGATTCACTTATTTATGCGGTTGATCGAAATCTTTGTGGCGGCGTTAGATTAAAAATGGAATGAGACCACAACATTTTATTCACCCCAGGAAATCATAGCAAGTACTGCTTGTGCTGGTGCAAACTCTTCAAAATATTATGTCAAAGATTTTTGCCAATTTGCAATAATACTTTACAAGGTTTTTTGTCTAAATTAGCGGAAATCATCAAGAATATTTAAAAAATACTACGGGTAATCATGACTACGTGTATAAGTGTCGTTTGACGTTCCGAACGTCTGTGCTACACGTACGCGTTATCACGTGACAAAGTCGCCACGCGTACTGATCGAACGCACAGAGAAACGTAATTACGTGTAACTACACCTCTTTATTATGCTGTGATTTATACCTTCGGCAATGGTGAGCTTTTGGCGTGACTGAAATGTGAGACAATGTAGCTCTTGAATGACCTAATACTACCCTACCTTGAAGGGAAGTCTGTAGTATTGTGTATTGGGTAGATGAGTGGATGGTGTGGCGGGAAAAAGTGATGTAATGTTTGAATGACAGTCGTATATCACGAATAATGGTTTACCAAAAGTATGGAACAGTATTATCATGAAAGGATACTGATAATACTGAGATTGATAAGCATATCCAGATGACGAAATCTACAGAGGAGATGACAACAGCAGCTGTTGAGGTAGGTGACAACATGGTTAAGTCCTGGTCTACACAGAAGTGTAACAACACTTTATGTACTACTTATACCGTGTGTAAATCTTTGTGAGCGTATCATATTTAACCACCTGTAACAGTACCATTGCCAACGCCACCCACTGAAGAATGGGAATGTTCAGGATGCTATGTATATGTATATTGAAGATATTATGATATAACATTTATGAAAGTCGTTTATAATTTTCACGTAAGCTTATTACTAATTATTATATTGCACAAACATTTCTCAATTAGAAATAAAACTCTAAGACCTTGACAAAAGTTGGTGAATTTTATTGAGCATGTTGATGATGTTATGAAGGTGTAATAGTAGTGAAAGACATTTATCATTTTGAATGAATGCTTTATTTCACCAGATGGTTCTACAATAATGAAAATAAGAAGAAAAGGTGTCTTACTGAAGTTGTACAAAGTCAAAGAAAAGAAAGAACATTGCTGTATTGTATAATCTGGCGGGGACCATGAAAATAGTCTTAAAGGACTAGTCGAGTTCATGGCCATTGAGTATACTAATAATTATTCAGTACAAGCTTAAGTGTGATGAAGGATAGAAACAAACACAGTTTTAATGTAGATCCAGTAAGTGATGTTTCAATGCGGACTTGAAAACTTGTCTACTTGACAACTGTTTGAGATAGCCAGTCAGGGAATTCCAGTGTTTCACAGCTGCATACCTAATGTTATGTTGTGGAATTGTCAAATTAATCAATAATCAGCATATTTGACGACCTTAACCCATTTTTAAAACAACTGGAAGGACGTGGCGAAAGCTGAGGAAATTTGATTTGTATATTCATGAGACGATAATATCGTGGCAGTGAAAGACATTTCGCATTTCTATGTCAGCTAATTTGCGTTAGCGAACTTTCCCGTTTAAGCACATTAAACTGGTAAGACTTGATCAAAGTTGGTGAAAGTAGCAATGACAAAATAACGATATACATTTTGCATTCTCTTATCATATAATTGTTAACTTGATAAACTTTGTCGATCAGTGATAACTTGAATGACTTCAGCAAAGTGTGTGAAAGTGTTGTGTATATTGATGATACAATTATAAAATACCTAGTGATCATAATAATAGTTTTGCATTTTTACACTTTAGTGTTATAATTCGCATATTTAATGCATATTTAATTTAATACACGATGAATATCGTTCCTGGATTATTTTACTGACATGGTAAAACCCATATCAATAATGTAACAGAAAGCAGCATATAGTGTTAAATATCTATATTGTGACAGAGAGATTGAAAATTCAGGCTTTTTTCCATGACTGGTACGAATGAACGCATTCATTTTCCAATATGCCAGTTTTACTGACATCATACTAGTGTTACCATTTTACAAAATGGAAGGCTTTAAATTAAGCTATGCTACATCTTCATGATTATTCAGTCTATTATAACGAAATGCAACACACTTTAAAATTTGTCGGCGAAGGGCAATTATTATACTCCTCACACGACCTTCTTCAGGATGTCTTGTTCGTTTCCTAATTGCACTTTGAAGCTCATCCCAAAACTTCCGTTTTTGTTTCTCTGTTCCATTCTGTGTCCATTTTATGTAAGTGACAGATTCCAGAATCCTCTTCATTAGAAGAGGTAGTTCAAGATGCATGACATCTTCTTTCATGATTGGTATCAGCCTTTGTCCATTGTCTACTAATCTTCTCATAGCT
Source organism: Ptychodera flava (assembly GCF_041260155.1). Lineage (NCBI taxonomy): Eukaryota > Metazoa > Hemichordata > Enteropneusta > Ptychoderidae > Ptychodera > Ptychodera flava. The sequence goes on along the minus strand of NC_091944.1, from coordinate 4,042,842 downwards.
GACATTGTCTCAAATTGGCACCATTTACTCTCTATGAATGCTGGAGAGAGTACCAAAATGGTACATCTACTCTTGTTTAATGCTTCTTCGATGTTGTAAAATATACCTGAAAAAACAAGCCTTCAAATTGTGACCAATGTTTTTAGTAAAAGTGCAACGGTCATCAGGTTTAAAAGTAAGGGTGTTTTCTAGGATAGATTTGTTTGGTTCTGTGATTGCTGATCAGGAAGCTGTCATCTGATATTATAAAATAACTAGATTGCAACGGTGCTGATCATGTAATAGTACTGTTGTCGGACTTGCACACTGCGCCAGGCTGCGATGCAACTCTGTGAGGGTTACAATTAATCATTTATATTCCTCTCTATCTAGAAAATACAACTATTTTAGTGTTAAGAATCAACTTGGGCTCGAAATATTCTTGCAAGTTATGGAGCTGTTCGTCATCTGCTGCATCCTGAAAAACGCCGCTAGTTTCAAGGATATTTTAATTTGAGAATCGTCATTCCTCTTCACAAACAAGGATATGGCAGTGCAAATTACTTCACACAACCATTGTACTGGATTTGCCTGGAAAACACAACTGTTTCTCTTTTCCAACTTACAATGTATGTATGTATGTATGTATGTATGTATGTATGTATGTATGTATGTATGTATGTATGTATGTATGTATGTATGTATGTATGTATGTATGTATGTATGTATGTATGTATGTATGTATGACTGCAGTATGTCTGTTTGTCTGTATGGCTGTCTGTATGTATGTATGACTGTATGTATGTATGTCTGTTTGTCTGTTTGTCTGTATGGCTGTTTGTATGTATGTATGTATGTATGTATGTATGTATGTATGTATGTATGTATGTATGTATGTATGACTGCAGTATGTCTGTTTGTCTGTATGGCTGTCTGTATGTATGTATGACTGTATGTATGTATGTCTGTTTGTCTGTTTGTCTGTATGGCTGTTTGTATGTATGTATGTATGTATGTATGTATGTATGTATGTATGTATGTATGTATGTATGTATGTATGTATGTATGTATGTATGTATGACTGTATGACTGTATGACTGTATGTATGTATGTAGGTAGGTAGGTAGGTAGGTAGGTAGGTAGGTAGGTATTCTTTATGACAAGCAATAACCAAATAAAATTTGTGAACAAATGTTATTGCAAGTCGGAACCCAGAGTACACAGCTGCTCAAGTTCATTGCCGATGCTTGAACCAAGATGTCAAGGTGAATCAATACAGTAAATCATTAATTTTCTAGGAGATTTAATTTCACTGTTTTGATGTTTGAGACATTCCTCTAGGATTTAAGTTCACTGTTTTTGCCAGTAAAACAATAGATTCTATTGTTATTTAACATTTTCACTGGGATATAATTTAGCAGATTTTATAATTCAGTGAAAATAGTGAAATTAGATCCCAGTGAATAATTTATGCTTTTACAGTATTTTCCCATTTAAATCGAAAAAGCCGCTCCCCCATCCTTTATATTAAATCTGGCGATTGGTTTAAATCGTTATCTAATGATTGAATACATGGTACTTACTTTTGCCGCCTGGAAAGTCTCGTTGATGCAGACAAAGCTTGTATCTGTTATCTTTCTCGAGATCTGTTAAAACATCACCTACAAACTCTTCATCTTTGCTGCTATACGTCACAAATGCGTCACATTCCTTTTCATCTGCAAGTTTTTAAATAAACGTGGTCATAATAATGCAAACATTTTATTCGATACCTTAAATCCATGGAATCCCTACAATAAGGGAATCGTCATAGAATCCATTGGAAAAGATCATATATGATTAGTTTTTAAAGGTTCATCGAAAACAATTTGGAAAGATTCAATGTTGTGGATATGCTGAAAACGTATGACGCAATAACAACAAGTCATTGACAATGACATAGTCCCCACTTGTAATAGGAGTATTAGTCTTGATGGGGCAAGGAAATGTGGTCATTAAGAAGTATCACTGGAGTGTATATGTTGAGGTCTATGGGCACATAGGTCTATGTCGTTGTTCCCAATTTGAAACACATGAGGCACGTCTAAGTTATGGTTCTAAATCGGGAAAAAAGATCAGACCTCTAGCTGTATTGGCCGGCCAAGAAATACATATGCGCATAATAATGAGGTACAAGATGTGACATCTTAAGGTCTAATATCCTATCAGAATTGGAGGGTATAGAACTTGTGGTTACTGAGTTATGCATATATATGTATAATTAAGGTCAAAGGTCATAAGGTCAGGTGACATTTTGAAAAAAAATTGTATTGCTGATTAATCCCTATATGCCAAAAATCAGACCTCTAGCTCTATTCCCTTGCCCAGAATTAGATGTGTGCATAATTAATGAGTTAAAGCGTGTGTTGTCATAAGGTCTCCCATCCTACTAAATACAAAGGACATAGCATTTGTGGTTAGGTATTTATCGACATAGACGTATATTTCAGGTCAAAGGTCATCGAGGTCACATGACATTTGGTCAAAAAAATTCTATCCTATAGTTATCCCTATATACCAAAAAACAGACATCCAGCTCTATGGGTTTGCTCAGAATTAGATATACGCATAATTAATGAGGTACAGTATGAAGCATCATAAGGTCTCCAATCATACCATATATGAAGGGTGTACCACTTGTGGTTACTGAGTTATGGACAAATATGTATATTTGAGATCAAAGGTCATCGAGGTCATGTGACATTTTGTCAAAATAATTGTATTGCTAAGTTATTGCTATATACCAAAAATCAGACCTCTGGCTCTATTGGCTCGCTCAAAATTAGATATGCACATAATTAATGAGGTACAATATGTGGCGTCATAAGCTGTCCCGTTATAGCATACATGAAGGGTGTAGTACTTGTGGTTACTGAGTTATGGACAAATATGTATATTTGAGGTCAAAGGTCATCAGGTCACGTGAAATTTGAAAAAAAATAGTATTGCTAAGTGATCCCTATATACCAAAAATCAGACCTCTAGCTCTATTGGCTTGCTCAAAATTAGATATGCGCATAATTAATGAGGTACAATATGTGGCGTCGTAAAGTGTCCCATCATACCATATGAAGATAGTAGCACTTGTGGTTACTGAGTTATGGAAAAATATGTATATTTGAGGTCAAAGGTCACCGAGGTCACGTGACATTTTGTCAAATAAATTGTATTGCTAAGTTATCCCTATATACCAAAAATCAGACCTCTAGCTGTATTGGCTTGCTCAAAGTTAGATATGCGCATAATTAATGAGGTACAATATGTGGCGTCTTAAGCTGTCCCATTATACCATACATGAAGGGTGTATTACTTGTGGTTACTGAGTTATGGACAAATATGTATATTTGAGGTCAAAGGTCACGAGGTCACGTGACATTTTGAAAAAAAAATAGTATTGCTAAGTGATCCCTATATACCAAAAATCAGACCTCTAGCTCTATTGGCTCGCTCAAAATTAGATATGCGCATAATTAATGAGGTACAATATGTGGCGTCATAAGCTGCCCCATCATACCATATATGAAAGGTGTAGCACTTGTGGTTACCGACTCATGGACATATATGACATTTTGTCAAAATATCTGAGATATCTGTGTGAACGGATGGACTCACGGATGGACTCACGTATGGACATGACCCAATCTATAAGCCCCCTGGACTTCATCCGTGGGGACTAAAAACTGTGTCACTGCATCCTTTTTGCAATATGAATACGATGAGAAACTAAATTTTTATTTTTCTTGGCCTTATACATGGAAGTCTATGGACTGCCTTATACATGGGAGTCTATGGACTGCCTTATACATGGGAGTCTATGGAGACTGCCTTATACATGGGAGTCTATGGAGGTGAAAACTAAAAAGTCCTCTAACACGGCCAAATTTGATCGCATTGTGAAACAAATCGACGTGCATCTGTATGGGGTAGGGTACTATCATTGTGCAAAGTTTGAAAGAAATTGACCTGGGCATGTCTGAGATATCTGCGTGAACGGACGTACGGACGCACGCACGCACGCACGCACGGACATGACCAAACCTATAAGTCCCCCGGACGGTGTCTGTGGGGACTAATAAAAGTACGACAGCTTAGTTATTAGGGCTGCTAGATATAAAACAGGAACAGAGTGGAAGCTCTAGTGGCTATGGACACAGAATGTATCTATTGATTTATGGGTACTTACCATCATCATCATATTCTTCGATGGGAAGTGAAAAGGCTAGATATATCTTGAGCCTGTACTTATAACCGAAGTAAATGAACAGGGGCACAAGGAAGATGAAACTAAGTATGAATAATACTGCAATTATACCCACATCGATTGGTTTTGCTGTTAAAAGTAATAAGATGGAATTACACATAAAACATTTAGGAAGGAAACCGGTGCAAAATGATATTATAATTCAATCTCTCAAACCAAAGGTTACTTCTATCAGTCCAACATCAATCCATCAATACAAACATACTTTTAGTATGGTCATCAAAATCATGAAATAATATTATATAGGGCTCAACCCTTGGTTTCGCGCCAGGCGTTGAGATTAGAAATGTTATTTGTATCGATTCATGATTAGTAATCATAAAGGATAAAATAGAATTAATTGTTACTTTCTATATACGTTTGTATATGTTTGTACAAGTATGACCGGTTTACCCTCTGATGACAGTTCACGTACACGATGTCAGACCTTGTAGGTATAGGTTTTCTGTTATGTGTAAAAAAGTTTGACATAAATTGGCAATTTTTACCATGATTATTACCTATTGTGTTTAACATGGGACGTAATGTGCTATCATTAACTTTGCAATAGTAACTGTAACGCCCAACTTCCGATATTGTAAGCTGAAAACCAGCGTTACTTCTAAAAACGGGCAAATTTTGCACATAGTTATTGACAGAGAGGGCGCCTTTCTAAGATTAAATCCCAGCATTCTTTGCGAATGTTCTCGTTCATATGCACGACAGTTTTCTCACTTCTTCTATTTTTTAGGCGTGATAGTAACACTATTTTGTATCAGCGACAGGGTGGATAATAATAAGTACTCGCTAATAAAAAAGATATATTTTATTAATGGCATGTTATAAAATAATAGCGAGCACGTTTCAAATTTGTTTATTTACGAGCACTCAAAAAAACATGGCGGCGCCCACGAAAGAAGGGTACACTTCCGGTTACTCGCATAGTATATTATGAATATGCGCATGCGTAGTCAGTAAGCCGCTGGCGTGACTATTAAATTAACTGGATATGACAGATTAATATGTTAAATAATTGTTTCAGAAGTTTAGTAGTTCACATTACCCACAACGTGTACATAAAAAGTGCAGGTCGCCATGTTGTAACTGCCATCAACGGCTGTGTAAGTTACCAAAGTTCTTCCGATTCTAAATCTGTCGTTCGGTCGATGTGTACCGGTAAAATTCAGATGATCTGAGTTGTCGAAAGGTTCAGGTTCATTCCAGACGACGGTAGCGAAGTCCTTGCCACGATCTACGTACTGTGTGATATTTATCGGGCACATCTGTATTGTCGGTTTCATGTTATCTGTGGTAAGATATGTAGGAAAAAACTTTATTAAAATAGCCACTAAGAAAACATGTATTTCGAAAGCGCTATTAGTTTTGCTTGCTTTTTATCACTGCTTAATAATAGAGCTAGAGGTCTGATATTTGGTATATACCGATAACTCTGGGATGCAATTTTTTTGACAAAATGTCACATGACCTCAATAATCTTTGACATCAAAGATACATGTGTCAATAACTCAGTAACCACAAGTGCTATACCCTTCATATTTGGTATGATGGGACAGCTTATGACGACACATCCTGTACCTCATTAAATATGCACATATCGATGATTTTTGGTATATGGGGATTACTATTGGATACAGATTTTGATAAAATGTCAGTGACCTCGATGACCTTTGACCTCGATTTTACAAATTTACCCAGAGCCTTTTATCTTTTTGCATATCTATTTTTCTCTTATTGCCCCTATGCATCAATATGTCTCGAAACCCGGTAATTGCTGCTTTGCAGCTATAGTTATTATTATACAAGACCATAACAATGGGTCACGTGACCTGGCGGCCATATTCAAATTAAATTTTCAAATTGACTTCATTTGCATATAAATTAATCAATCAAAATTCTGTCCTAATTTTTGTAGACCATAGGCCTAGGTTCCTTAATGCCAAATATCAAGGTCATAGGCCCTGCCAATTTTTAGTAGAAGATTTTAAAAGTATTATTTATTATATTTTTCAGTGAACTTTGACCTGCCCTATACATATGCAGCTAAGCTATGGCAATGGCTTATTCTGGCCTATGTTAAATTCTGAGAATGCCAGCGTCTATCGGATTATGACCAGTAGGGGACCAAATTAGACTCTGCAATTTTGGGGATTCCACTTGACCTTTGCATCTTCCTGCACTCATTTTTAGGCACATATCTAATTCTGGGCTTGCCAATAGTGCTAGAGGTCTGATATTTGGTACATAGGGATAACTATTGGATACAATTTTTGTCAAAATATCACGCAACCTCGATGACTTTTGACCCCAAATATACATATATGTCCATAACTCAGTAACCACAAGGGTTACACCCTTCATATTTGGTATGATGAGAGACCTTATGGTGCCAAATCAGATACCTCATGAATTATGTACATATCTAATTTTGGGCAAGCCAATAGAGCTAGAGGACTTATTTTTTTGTATAGGGATAACTATGACATATAATTCTTTTGACAAAATGTAACATCACCTCGATGACCTTTAACCTTGATTTCATAAATACTACTATGGCTTTCCATCTTTTTGCGTATCTATTTCTCCGATGCCCCTGTGCAACGAGATGTCTCGAAACCCGGTCATTGCTACTCTGCAGCTATATTTAGTTTCTTTTTTTCATTACCTATCTGGCAGTGTGTTCCATTCCAGCCTTCTTTGCAAATACAACCTCGATATCGATCACACGATATTGATGTCTCGGGCAGGCAATTACAAGGCGATTGACAAGCAAAACCGTATGTATTATCGACACATTCTGTAAGGAAAAAGAAGAATCTAGAAATAAGTTTTTGTTAGTGTCAAAAGAAACATGAGGTTTTTGAACACTTGCGTGGTGTATGATACATGCCTGTACAGATGCTGATTATAGTGATGATGATAACAATAATATCTGCAGCAGCAGTAGCAACAACAATAACAACAGCAACAACAACGGTATCAACAACAACAACAACAACAACAACAATAATAATAATAATAACGATAATAATGACAAAAATAATAACAATAGTAACGACAACAACAACAACTACAACAGCTAAAAACTGTATCCCTTTGTCAAAATTAATGTCTTAACGAATACACATCGAAAGAACAAATTTGCTCAACAGAAACCTATATGTAGCAAATAATGCGACTCTAAGCCATTGGTCCAAATTTCATCATTTGTGGAGTGGCTCAATATGATTTTAAAACAAACATAGGACACCCATATTAACGCGTACCGAGATCATTGAACATAAATTTAGATGTTTATTTATTTATTTACTATTTATTTATTTACCTATTCATTTATTTATGAATTAATTGGTTTGGCTATTGTGTTATTCTTAAATTGATTTGATCATCCAGAAGTATCTGTTACAGAAGTCTAGTAATTACTGGATGAGTTCCTACGTCGTCGTCGTATTCAAAGCCTCGAGTCTTCCGGTTATGGTCCGTCTCTTATCCGGACCGTGTGAGGTCGAGTCATATTTTTAGACGGAATGTTTAGAACTAGCTTTAAATAAAAAAGTAAAACATCTTATAGTCTTCAAACATCAACTCAACAAGCAATGATTATCCACGAGTTGGTATATTTTCTATGGAACAAGTTTGACCTTGAGATAGAGAAATGAGATACAGACTCAAAAAGGACAGAAAAACATGTAATTGTGTCTCAGAGGAACAGTTACGGCGCTTAAGGTAGTATGCACCTCGAAAGTGAAAAACTTAAACTTTTGCTCTAATTTTCCTCAAGGAATCTTTCAATCATTCTCTTTCGAAATCAAGAATAAAAATAGGGGGTTACCGTGCAAATTTTGGTACTAGAGAAACAAATTACCCAAGATTTACCGATATTAGAAATTCAAAATGATCGCCATCCTTGTGTTAACTCTATAAAGAAAAATAAAAATTTTGGAATTTCGGAAAACTAAGCTTGTGAAAAGTTTTCTTTCACCAAGAGCTTTAAAACGAATCCCCACATGTGGTATATCAGAGGAGAATTGTAAAAGTTTGAGAGTCCGAATATCTGTCCCCGAGGTGCGTTCTACCTTAAGTCTACTTTTGCACGTGTTCCCCTTTTCACAATAATTTACGAATTACATCAAGTACACTCACTGACGTCAATGGTAGATGAATCCCTGTAAATTTTGCCATTGATATCTTGTACTTGACACGTGTACACCCCAGCCAACTTATCTGATACATTTGTAATTTGAAGTTCGCTGAAACTGCATGTAAAAATGAAACAAAACGTTTAATTTTATAGCTCAGTATAATACCGAGCCAAGAAATTGAAAACCCAAAACTTATTTTCGATTATGTTGCCATGCCAATCGTTTGAAAATAGCAGCAGCCCACCCCGGAAACGACAATATAATCGCAATCTAATATACTCCTGCAGATGTATATCCAGAATATTGGTATTACAACTGTCCTGGCCACACATATTAGCTAAAATTGGAAAGGACAGATCCAATGTTATCAGTCACGCTGAAGTTACGTGCTACTTCATGTAATTGTACTATAAGAGACGCCAAATGTAAAAAAAAAATAATTTACACAATCACCCTCATTTCAGAGATAGAACAGCTGGGGAATGCATATAGAGAACAATTTTTAATATTATATATATATATATATATATATATATATATATATATATATATATATATATATATATATATATATATATATATACACACACACACACACACACACACATATACATTGGCCATACATATGTATGCATACATATAATTACACATAATCATACTCGCACGCATACAGTGAATTTATTCATACATGTAGAATACATACATACATACATATATACATACATACATACATACATACATACATACATACATACATACATACATACATACATACATACATACATACATACATACATACATACGTACATACATACATACATACATTCATAGATACATAGATACATATATACATGAATAGAGCTTGTACTTGGATAAAGGTCGAAAATTTACATTGAGCCTCGCTTTCGAGACATGCAGCTGTAAACATTTACATTCAGCCTCGATTTATTGCAGCTGCAAAATTTTATATATATGGAGCCTCGTTTTCATACAGCTGCAAAAAGGTTATATTAATAGGGCGTGCTTTTCATAGAGCTGCACAAATTTTATACATAGGGCCTAGCTTTCATAATACAACTGCTAAATTTTATATACCGACTCATGTTCACACAGCTAGGACTCGGAAATTTTTGTATATGTACATCCTCATTTTCGAAACAAGATAGTGACTTCCAAATGTTCATATAATGTCGTCGCAAGTGGATTTACATAAAGACGTTGCGTTCACACTGCTGCAAACAGCAGGGCTTGTGTATTTCACAAGACCATAGAAGGATCCCGGTAGCCCAGCGTGCGATGCTGTGTGTTCCTGGCGCTATACGGTGGTGGACAGGAGGCGATGGGCCTCTCACGCCACGCTTGGAATACACAGTATCGTACGTACGGCATTGGAGCTAAGAAGGTACCATGGTAGGGCTAAGAATGACCCAGGCTAGGTGCAATTATTGTAGCCCACGGGCTGTGCGCCGGCTTTTCTAACGTGTTGCTGTGCAGCGCCGGCTATTGCAAAGACAATACATCAGAAAAGCCGGCGCACGGCCCATGGGCTACAATTATTAAACCTAGCCAGGGTCCTTCTTAGTCCTGCCATGGTACTTTTTAAGCGCCATGGCCCTGCATAAGATACTGTGTGCTCCCAGTGTGGCATGAGAGGCCTACCGCCTCCCATCCACCACCGTACAATGCCAGGAACACACAGCATCGTACGCTGGGCTACTTAGGGTCCTGCTGTATGCAGCATTGTGAACGCAACATTTTTAATGTAAATCCACTTGCGACCAACATTATATGAACATTTGGAAGTCACTATCTTGTTTCGAAAACGAGGATGTATAAATATATATCAATTCCAAGCTGTGTGAAAACGACTCTGAATATAAAATTTTGCAGTTGTATTACAAAAGCGAGGCCCTATATATATAAAATTTGTGCAGCTGTATGAAAACGAGGCACTACATATAAACTTTTGGCAGCTGTATGAAAACAAGGCCCTATATGTATAAAATTTTGCAGCTGTATGAAAAAGAAGGGCCTATATATATATAAAATTTCGCAGCTGCATAAAATCGAGGCTGAATGTAAATGTTTTCAGCTGTATGTCTCGAAAGCGAGACTCAATGTAAATTTTCAACCTTTATCCATGTCCAAGCTCTATGTATGTATGTATGTATGTATGTATGTATGTATGTATGTATGTATGTATGTATGTATGTATGTATGAATAAATACACTATATGCGTGCGAGTATGATTATGGGTATGTATATGTATGCATATATATGTATGGCCAATGTCTCTATATATATATCTATATCTGTATCTATCTATCTATCTATCTATCTATCTATCTATCTATCTATCTATCTATCTATCTATATATATATATATATATATATATATATATATACACAAAATGTATACAATGTGCCCTCCTGGTTATCACCATAATGGCTTTATGGCAACCTCTGAACTTTGGCACAGAGAGTACGGTTATATATATATATATAGATAGATAAAAGATAGATAAGATAGATAAAAAACTTTATTAAATCCCTAAAAGGGCAATTTGAATGCCTGCTTGACGAACGATACAAAATAAATACAAAGTCAAAAAGCACAAAAAAACAAGACCATGAAAGCGAAAAACAGAGACACAAAGAACATGGCCGTTAATTTCCACGATTAAAATTTGCGTTAAAAAGACTGACAGCTTGTGGAATAAAAGAGTTTGCGTAACGCTGGGTACGGGCTACCGGTGGCCTAAGTCTGCCACTTCTAACAATGCGTTTATCGACCAAGTCGTGATGTAGAGGATGAGTCTCATCGGTCAGAGTTAGTGTTAATTTCTTATCAAGTCGATCATGGTAGATAAGGTCAACTTGTCGCTGTGAATTTCCGATGATTGTTTCCACCTTTTTTATGATTTTGTCAAGCCTAGCTTTCTCTTGCTTTGAGATGTTACAACCCCAACAGACAATACAATAACTTAAAACACTGCTGATAACGGCATTGTAAAATGCAGACAGGATCTCTTTCCTTACATTAAAAGACCTTAATTTTCGAAGACAATACATACGGGAATTAAGCTTTTTCAACATTGCTTCAACATGAAAACGCCAGCATAATATACTATCAATAGTGATACCCAGGTACTCATAAGTCACAACTCTGCAAACATTTACACCTTTTATAACAACTGGGTCAGGCTCAATTGGCTGCTTACGAAAATCAATTAACATTTCCTTCGTCTTATTAACATTCAAAACCAAGTAATTTCTATCACAATAGTTGACAAAGCGTTCAATTTCAAGTAAGTAACTTGAGTAGTCATCATTGCTAATCAAACCCACCATGGCGGAGTCATCTGCAAACTTAACTAAAGGACAAGTCATTTCTGTTGCTCGGCAATCAGCAGTATACAAGGTAAAAAGAAAGGGAGCAAGCACAGTACCCTGTGGTGCCCCTGTACTTGAATATGTAATTCCTGATGACACAGAACCCAATCTTACATATATATATATATATATATATATATATATATATATATATATATATATATATATATATATATATATATATATATATATATATTAAAATTCCTCTCTATATACATTTTCCATCTGTTTTATCTCTGAAATAAGCGTGATTGTATAAATTAATTTTTTTTACATTTGGCGCCTCGTATGCACAATGTCTCTTAACTTCATGTAGTGATGTTTATCTCTCGACATCTTAACTACGAGATCCGTCTATCCAAATTTCGTGAGCAATCACCTGGTATACCTCTCTTCGCCTATTATGGCAAAGCTGTCGCCTATTTCTTTAACAATTTCTTGGCCATTTAAGAACCATCTAATAGGTGGCGTATTTACAGTCTTGATGTTGTCAGTTTCACATAACAGTTCTAGCATGCCGCCAAAACTGGCCGCTTCGTCTTTTGGAGACAAAACGATTGAAGGTCTCGCTGTCAAATAGATGTCATATTTTTTATATAAAACTATAGATTAATATGATATATGTAAAATCAGTTCATCTTACCTATTCAAATCCTAGTATAGAATTCTTAGTTATGTATTAGCAGAATCATTCGCGACGTACGATCAACGAACATTTGATGAAAAGTAAAATATGTCGAGTCGACTATAGTCTGCGCCTTATCCTTAGTCTAAGCCATAATTTCAGTTGCTTTGTATAGAGTGGATACAGCATGGCTGATATGTAAAATAACAACGTAAGGCACCGGAGGACGTGGTCACGTTTAGTTAGAGGCCCAGATGTTTATTACTGTGGATTCAAAATTTTTTTGATTGGTAGAATATCTTTTACTTGGTTCATTACGCCTGTTAAAGACATTGAGAATAGCATGATTCAATATGTTACAAGATATGAGACAAAGCCTCGTTCAATAAGAGATCATTCATTCGGTACATCTTTAGTTCAACGCTTACAGCAAAGAAAATCATCGTTTTGCATTACTTTGTTTTACCGTAATGGTGACAAATAAACAACTAACACTTACGGATATCACATGCCGGTCCATACCAACCTGTCGTGCACTTGCAAGCCCCGTTAAACACGTGACAACTGGCACCATTCTGACAGATGCACTCTTTCTCACACTTTAATCCGTGCTTACCAGATGGGCAACCTGTTGATAGCATAAACCGATCAAGCAATATAAACCAGCAACCATTCTGATAATGTCCCGAGAAGTCAAACACAAGGAACAAGGCATTGAAACAAGCAATGTATGTGGTCTCTTATCGACAACGCGATGACATTTTGTAATGACACTTGAAACGCATCAGCAAGCATAGGCCTAAGGTACTTTGTCATCAACATTACCATCTAATTGAGCTTACCGGATCGAATAAGTAGCCATTTAAAACGCCTAGTATTCAAAGAGTTCTAAGAAATGTTATGACGATAATTAATTATGAATAACCAAATTTTCGTTGATAATCATAATGAAGAATAGTATGTAATGACCTAAAGACATGCTATAAGTTAGTTGTATGATTAGTATTAATGAGATACATTTAAAGTAAACTTCACAATGTTATAGATTTTAAGTTTCATATTAGTGATTTGTTTATCTGTTGTGAGGTTCAAATTATTGGTCAGAAATTGTATATGTTTGAAATCATTATTGCATAATTTATATTATAGCCAAAACAAGTGCCCGAACGTAGGTGTCCATTTGGCCGACGTCAGGAGGGCAAGTAGTTCCATATACGAGGCATGTAATAAACTGAAGATTGGCATAGCCTAGTGACCTTGAACGAACAGCAGATAGTACCTTGGAAGGAAACACAAGCCTTAATAGCAGAAAGGCGGACATGTATGTTTGTGTATTCATTGAGATTCCACGTCCATGTCCGTACTCCTATCATAAAGGTCATAATCAATCCGAGGTATTTTTAAATTCAATTATTTGTAATTTTATTCCTCATGCTCGTTCCTGTTGCAACGACCCGTGCCCTTAATTAGTATGTACAACAACAACTGTTTATGAACCTCAAGCAATGTTGACAATGCCATTCTACTTTATCCTCTTACTTACCTATCACTGTTACTTATGAGTTATCTCATTTGCTGCCTTTCAAGAACGTGGAAAAAACTTAAATACTGTCATCTCATCCGGGGCGGGAACCGTCATGAGATTCCATATTCAATCTGTTCTCATTGGTCTTGGTGTGGTGTGTGTACACACACCGTTGTTCAGACTTCCAGTATCTAGTTTTTTGACGTCCGGTTTTGCTCTATAGTTCCTTCCTGCGAGCGTGAGTTAGGTCTTGTCTATTTTTTTCTGTTTATCTATTCCTTTTTTGTATTTTAGCAGTCAGTTTTGTTTGACGGTAGTTTTTTGGACCGTTTGAAGTACTCCTTGGAGTTTACGTAGCAGGTGCGTTGCCATTGTTTGAATTGCACGTGTTTTACGTGTTTGGTAAGTCTGGAGCTGCATGTGAGTCAGTTGCTCGTGCAATGTGTACTGTAGTGTATGATATTTAACGTGCTGGTTTCTTGTATACTGTAGGTTTACCGTTACTGCTTTGAATTATGAATCAAAATTCAAACGTAGTATCAAATTTGAAGAGGCAGGGGGGAACACGATCCCCACCTCTGTGCGTCCTTACATGGCATCCAATGAATTGGTGCATTGTCAGAAATATGTGGATCAGGGCAGCTCACATACCAGGCAGGTGTAATCTGACAGCAGATGCTCTGTCACGTAGACAAACTTTCTACCCATCCCGACAGAGTGGACATTAAAGCATCAGCTAGTGTTGTCCCTTTTCAAAGTGTTAGACAGGCTTCATATAGACCAGTTTGCACAGCACACAATGCCAATCTGCAGGTGTATTGTTCTCTGGCTCCAGACTAAAGAGCATAGGCAGTGGATGCCTTTTCAATTCCCTGGACAAACATGTTTGCGTAGGCTTTTCCTTCAGTTTCTCTGATTCCTAGAGTTCTAAGCAAGATAAGACACGAGGAGAGTATTGTCATCTGATAGCGTCAAATTCGCAGAGACAACCATGGTTTCCTCTATTGCTGCAGTTGCTAAAAGAAATTCAAATAAAGCTAACAGAGACCCCAGACATTCTGAGCCAGCCGTAGTCAGGTTTTCTTCTCCCAGATCGATCAGTCATCCAGCTGACTGCTTGGAAACTGTCAGGAAACGCTTTTGCTCAGGGATTTTAAGTGAGAGCTGCAGAATATGCAGCAAACTCTCGTCGATCATCAACCATGAAATGATATAATTACAGCTAGATTCAGAGTATACAGTGGATGATGCAAAGAACATGATGTCGATCCCATTCATCCACCTCTAAGTTCTGTGGGTGACTTTTTGTTTTTTCTTTTTGAGGCTAGAGGTCTAAAACCCAAACTATTTCAACATATCGTTCAGCGTCGAGTTAATTTCTTCCGATTTATGGTGAACATAGTGTAGGTCAGCATCCTCTTTTGGATAGTCTGATTAAAGGCTCTTTTGTTAAGCTTACTCCTCAGAGGAGACTGTCGCCTTCTAGGAGTCTTTCATTAGTGTTAGATTCATTAAAATTATGCTTCTTGCGAGCCTATCAGTGAATCTGGTTTGAAATATTTAACTATGAAGGCTGTTTTTCTCATAGCTGTGGTATCTGGACGTAGTCGTAGTGAGATTCATACTTTGTCTATCAACACTGCTATCTCAGAGGGAGGCTACAGGTATTAGATTGTTGCCCAGGGCAGGTCTTCCTTCCAATACTGAAACTGTATCTCATGTTGGTACAGATATATTCATTCTGAGTCTTGTTCATATGTCTAGTGATCAACAGGATAAACTTATTTGTCCTTTTATGGCTCTCCGCTACTACATTAATAGGACTGCACTACTTCGTGGTGATACAGAACAGTTGTTCATTTAGGTGACCCCAGTTCAACATATACCAGCATCGAAGGACACTATTTCTAGATGGTTAAGGAATACAACCCAACTTGCCTATGAATCTTCCGATGGCCAACGTAGGCTTTTGTTTTCCATCAGAGCACATGATAGGCAAACGATGGCTGTCTAATGGCTTTTTAAAAAAGTGTTTTAGTTGAAAGCTGGTTTTTGTGCTTCATAAAATACCTTAATTAACTTGTACCTCAGGAATGTGCCTATGGAAGCTGGTTTTTCTTCAGGTTCTTGAGATGAGGTTTTACCTAGGTTGAGGGAATTTGCTTTGATGTACCCTCCTCTATTTCAGTTTTGATTCTGTGTAAACCTACTGTAACAATGACAGTTAAGTATATAGGAGGATGAAGCAGTGTGAAAGTAGCCCCCAGGAAACATCTTTCTGAGATAACTTCTGCTTACATGTCACTCCTCCCTCTCGCCCCTCTCCAGTGTTTTGATAGTTTATTTTGAAGGTTGAGAACTGATTGAATATTGGATCTCATGGCCGGTTCGACCTTGGATGAGATGACTGTATTTAAATTTTTGCCTCCATCTGGAAGGCAACAAATGAGATAACCCAAAAGTAAAGGTGACCAGTAAGAAGGAACTTTCACTCTTCAAGCAAGGGTCGGCCAATCTGCTCTTCGGGTCCGTATTTACAATTGAAATAAGAGTTGTCTAAATACTCCCTGAATAAAAGACCCTAACAGCAAAATGGCTGTGTGATATGCTGATTTAATGTCAGGTCAACTTACCTAGTATATATAAGTAAACCTCTTTTGCAAATATGAGATGATTTTGAAGATACAGGGAACAGTTGCTAGCAAAAGGCTGCTTCCTTGTTTCAATGTTGTAAATGTCAAGCTGAAGCAGGCTATAGTGACCTTTTCCTGCCTCTTGTCGAAACCAGTAGGGACTAACGATGGCATCGGAAGGGAAGTCTTCCTGTAACAGTTACAATGAAGTATGGGCTTATGAACGATCGACGTCCATTCTTATCGCATTGGCATATCTAAAAATTGACTCACTTGTCATATATGATGCCTGGGCTGAGGCCTATATACATCATGTACCAATCGTGGTAGTAGTAGTAGTGTATCCCTAGTATTAATAGTAATGACAACAATTTAATCCAATAAAGAATGATATAATATCATAACTAAAAATAATAGGTTCCCTTTACGAAAGTTTCAGCGAATTGGTGTTTCAGATATATACGTTTTGATGCCCCTGTTCCCACGGCAAACATTTTAGGGTTGAAAGTATCAATTTTCCCAAATTCCATAGAAAATAGATTTGATTACTATGACGTTGGTTTCTTGGGTCGTAATAAAAACCGGGTCATGCCCACGTTTCCATTGCAAACATGTGTGGAATAAAATATATCGTGTTTCCCAAATGCCACCAATCTTGTCTGCATTGCTTTGAAAAATTACCTGAAGTTTATTTGTCATAACAAAATCAATGACTATTTCCTTGTCACATATTTTCATGGTGTGTACATACATATTTTATGTAGGTATTAACATGTAAAATGTACACATTCCTGCAACCCTAACAGTTGGTATTTCCACATATATATCATATGCCAAAGAGGAGGTAATGACAGGAAATCGCGATAGATTAAAGAGTGCGGCAAAGTGATACAGACTCTACACTACCAGCAGCAATCAGACGAGTATTCCATTAAGTTTTGACATGTTAGATATTTGTTGCTCATCATATGCTAAGTTTTATCAGTTTCCCCGACGTAAAATTTCACCTCTTGAATTCATGATACATTAATCAAAAATAGTTTTCTACCAATCCTATTAGCTTTAGCAGTCTAAAATATGTGTAGCACAAGAGTTAAAAAGAGTAGAGAAAGGATTGCAATGAAAATCCTTAAATTTATGAACATTTGAGAGGATTGCCCCCTAGACAGGCACTGAACATTCATTGGTGACAATCCAAAGATATTCGTTAAGGGGAAATTAATGCTACTTAATATTTCCCCTGCATTTATAAAGCACATCCTTTATCTTTGCATACTGTGATTTCTAAAGTGGGATAGCCGTGTTTTTTTGGAGTTTTTGGCTATTGATAGCCAAGCGCCAATTTTGACACAGCTGTTTATCAAAATTTGAACTGTCAATTTGTTTTTGGGACTGTCCTCAATATCTGCTTAAGGTAGAACGCACCTCGGGGACAGACATTCGGGCTCTCAAACTTTTACAATTCTCTTCTGAAATACCACATGTGGGGGTTCATTTTAAAGATCTTGGTTAAAGAAAACTTTTCATCGACTTAGTTTTTCGAAATTCGAAAATTTTTATTTTTCTCCATAGAGTTAACATAGGAATGGCGGCCATTTTTAATTTCTAATTTCGGTAAATCTTGGGTATTTGTTCCTCTAGTACCAAAATTTGCACGGTGACCCCCTATTTTTATTCTTGATTTTGAAAGAGAATGATTGAAAGATTCCTTGAGGAAAGTTTGAGCAAAAATTTAAGTCTTTCACTTTCAAGGTGCATACTACCTTAAACAATTATCATGTCATTAGCATACACGAGAATACCTATTTCTTCATCACTGAATGAAATTCCAAGGTGACGATTTTAATCATGGGGGCGCAATAGTTCCCATGAATTGAAAACCCGGAAGAAGACAAAAATAGATTAATACATGCTCTCACTTTCCTGAAGCAGTCCTGTGCCTCGACGAATAATTGTCTGAATCTAAATATTGGACAAGTCTCTTATTTGAAATAGCAGTGTATAGATTGCCTACAGTAGAAAGAAGCTAATTACCTAAAATTAAGGAGTGCACTTTTTGATATTGTTGTATTATTGATTTTCCCACATATACATGGTATTTTGTAATATCTTATGAAGTAGTTCAATTGCAATCGCGGTTTTGGAAAAATTCATATAGTAATATTTCAACTCCCAGTGCTTTCTTAAGATATTAGTGTTGAACATCTTAGCCACTTCTTCAAGAGGGGCTGGTCAAGATATCCTTCTCTTATATCTAGTTGCTATTCAAACTTGGTTTTGACGCTCAGTAAATATTGATCAACCTTATCATCGAATCTATTTCAGTAGCGAGGGTTTCTAGAGTGTTTAAAAACCCTCAAAGTTAGATTCCATTTCTGCAAAAAAGATCAGTATCATGTATGATACAATTATTTTGCCCAAGGAATATCGTTACTTTTTCTTTAGCCCAGTTTATTAAAAGGTTCCGTAAAGCATTTTGGTTTCCTGTATCAAATAAACGACCTTTATAGGTTACGTCAAAACTTGAGGCCCTAAATCAAAGATTTACCCGGTTCCTTACCGATTACTTCCCCTTTGTCGATTTAACACCTTTGAATCATGTGCAGAGAGAAAGGCAAATTAATATTGAACGGATGTGAACAAAAGTATCTGAAAAGAATAACTTACTTTGTTGTAGTGGCGAAGAACACGAATATTTGGAAAATTGTGGTTTGAACAGCGAACTGATGCGTCCGCTACACTCTGAAACGGAAAATAGTCGTCCCTGACCTCAGCAAATGCTCGAAGATGACCTGTTAGAAAAATATCGTTAATTCTTGCAGTAAGTTTATGTGCATTATCATTAATACTGAATTTGTGACATTATCAAATACATTTATGTGTGACGCTGAATTAATCACTATTTCATAATATAAGGTACTGTGTTGTACTGTATTATATTTAAACAATGTTGTACCCCCTACTGTAGGAGGAGCCTTTAGGAGTACATTATTTGCTACAGTATTTGCTACTCTTTTGTAGTTTGGCAATGTCAGTGAATTTGTAGATATAGATATAGAAAAAATATAGATGTAGATATAGAAATCATCTTGTTGGGTCACAATGTTGGCCATTGGTAAAGGTAGAATTACCAATTGTATTACATTAGACTGATTAGTAGTAAATTAAATGGGTCATATTTTTGACAAAGTAGCTTACTCTATAGTAAAGACATTTTCAGTTCGAATATTAACTCCGCAGCTTGAAATATTGTGTTATTTACTTCGTCAGACATGGTTTTGCATAGAAGATGATCTTAAACTGGCGAATCCTAAAAATCACATATGCTTACAAGTTGATATTTCCACAAGACTCATTACTTACATTGATCATTGTCCATATCGCCTTCGAAATAACTGAGTGGGGGCTCGTCAACACGTTTATAAACTAGCTCATCTGCGGGAAGTTTCTCTTTTCCCAAATAACATCTAAAAAACGCTGGCTGAGAGAAAAGGTGAAGATAGAGGTACATTACTCTGTATGATATATTTGTAATTACACTCATGCTTAGCGTTTCCTACTGACAACAGGTTGAGTTACAATTTGTAAATAATGGTTACCAATACACGTGATAGCATTCACAGCTTGATGCTAACAATATTGTGTTATGAAAGCGTAAGAAAAACAGAGTGTGCTCCCTTAACACGATTGGAACCAATTTGGGATAATTGAAGTAATGTCGGTTTCATCTGCAAACATAACCTCATC